>NW_024738185.1:85000-171537 GCF_018991925.1 Homarus americanus
TCTACATCCCGCCGGCACCGGCTCCACTACCACCTGAGATCCCTAGTCCGAGAATTGCTGTTCGACACCACAACCGCATCCAGCCCATACGTGCACGAACTGATCGCTATAAGAACAGCCCAGTCCCAAACCATTGTACAAATTATCAATAACATGTAATAAATCAGTGTATTCACTCCGGTAAACACTGCTCCTTACACTGTCACTATGTTGAAATGAACTGTAGTTTGAGCTGATCCCATCTAAATTATTATATGTCTTATTTGTGTCACTTATGTTACTTGTATATTATTGTAATTCGTAACCCATTCCCCAAATATGTAACTGTATATTTTCAGCCTTCTGGCTGCCAAGCTCTTTCAATAAACCGTTAATTATATATTATTATTATTATTACACACACACACCCTGATCAAGCTACAGTGTGTGTTATCGACACTCTAACTTTGTCCACATATCGGGCGTCTCCTATACCAGTCACAGTCTTTTCAGGTTATCAATACTTGGTTTTTAGTGACATGACTTGGTGACGTGCTAATGCTTATAATATGACTTACGTGACAGTGCTTTCATGGGACCCTCAGTAGAGTGGTGATGAGGTACTGTGTCTGGACTCTGATAGTACTGGTGAACACTGGTCATGAGGTACTGTGTCTGGACTCTGGATAGTACTGGTGAACACTGGATGAGGTACTGTCGACTCTGATAGACTGGTGAACATTCGAACTGGTCTGACTCTGATAGACGAACACTGGTCATGAGGTACTGTGTCTGGACTCTGGATGGTACTGGTGAACACTGGTCATGAGGTACTGTGTCTGGACTCTGGATGGTACTGGTGAACACTGGTCATGAGGTACTGTGTCTGGACTCTGGATGGTACTGTGAACACTGGTCATGAGGTACTGTGTCTGGACTCTGGATGGTACTGGTGAACACTGGTCATGAGTACTGTGTCTGGACTCTGGATGGTACTGGTGAACACTGGTCATGAGGTACTGTGTCTGGACTCTGGATAGTACTGGTGAACACTGGTCAGGTACTGTGTCTGGACTCTGGATGGTACTGGTGAACACTGGTCATGAGGTACTGTGTCTGGACTCTGGATAGTACTGGTGAACACTGGTCATGGTACTGTGTCTGGACTCTGGATAGTACTGGTGAACACTGGTCATGAGGTACTGTGTCTGGACTCTGGATAGTACTGGTGAACACTGGTCATGAGGTACTGTGTCTGGACTCTGGATGGTACTGGTGAACACTGGTCATGAGGTACTGTGTCTGGACTCTGGATAGTACTGGTGAACACTGGTCATGAGGTACTGTCGTTAGTATAATTATCATACTTGTGACCTTGAGTTTACTATACCCTTGATGCCCGGGCCGTGTGTGAGGTGTTATTAAACCTTATTAAACCATATTAAACCATATTAAACCTTATGAAGATTACGGAACCTGTATTAAACCATATTAAACCATATTAAACCTTATGAAAAATTGTGGAACCTTTATTAAAATTTATTAAATCCTATTAAACCTTCCCCTTAAGCCTGAGCAAAGGATGTTCGTGTCTACCTTAGTAATGGAGGTTCTTGAATCCTGATTTGTGACTCTCCTCCTTCCCTTCTTTCTTCCTCCTCTCCTTCCCCTTTCTCCTTTTCCACTCCCCTCCCTCTTCCTTCTTCCCACCCATCCCCTTTATCCTTTCCAACACCTTCCTCCCTCCTTCCCTCCTCCTCCCCCTCCTCTCTCCTTTCCACACCTCCCTCTCCTCTCCTCCTTCCCTTTCTCCCTTTCCACTTCTCCTTCCCTCTCCTCCCTTCTCATCTCTTCCCTTGTCCTCCCTTCCCATCCCACCCTCCCCTCCCATCCCAACCCCAGCTGCAGGTAATGGTGTCACTGGGTTCATGCATCTTGCACTCATAACCACCTTCTCTTGTTGCAACATTGTGACTGATACCACCTCAGCATTATCCTCGCATTGTTTACATTGATACCACCTCAGCATTATCCTAGCATTGTTTTACATTGATACCACCTCAGCATTATCCTAGCATTGTTTACATTGATACCACCTCAGCATTATCCCAGCATTGTTTACATTGATACCACCTCAGCATTATCCCAGCATTGTTTACATTGATACCACCTCAGCATTATCCCAGCATTGTTTGTATACTTCGGGTAACTTGTGACCGATATATCTGTTAAATTATATAATTAAACTTTAGAATAAATTAGTTTTCTGCTAACGGTGTCTAGTGTAACATTAGGCTGAGGTGTTAGTGTAGATATGTACGAACGGAGGCCACCTAACCTAACCTAACCTAACCTAACCTAACCTAACACTACATAGGAGGTTAGGTTAGGTTAGAAAACACCCTTCCCTCAACACCTACATCAAGTTGCTCCTTCTCTCTTCTTCTTTATTCAAAATATTCTTTTACCCTCTTCTCCTCTCCTTTTTCCTTCTCTCTCCCCCTCTTCCCCTTCCTGCTCCTCTCCCTTCCTCTCCTTCCCTCCCTCTCCTTCTCCCCTCCTCTCCTTCTCCCCCTCCCCACCCCCCTTCCTTATCTGTCCTGCCACCCCTCATTCCAGCCTAAGTAGTTCTCATTTTTGGCGGTATTTAAGTCATTATCTGAGAGAGGTAGGAGGAAGAAAGATGAGGACGAGGAGGAAGGAAGGGAATGAGGAGGTAGAGGAGGGATGAGGAGGATGGATGGAGGGAGGATGAAGGGGAGGATGGATGGAGGGAGGGATGAGGGGAGGAGGAGGATGGATGGAGGGAGGAGAGATGAGAGTTTTGCAAGTGAGTAATTAAGTAGTTAACGGTAGAAAAATTATCGGCTGACGGAGAACCTGGAAGATTGTGGTGGTGGTGGTTGTGTGGTGGTGTGGTGGTGGTGGTAGTGATGGTTGTAGTTGGTAGTGATGGTTGTAGTTGGTAGTGGTGGTTGTAGTTGGTAGTGATAGTTTGTAGTTGGTTGTAGTTGGTAGCGGTGGTTGTAATTGGTAGTGATGGTTGTTAATAGTTGTTATCAGTGTTTGTAAATGGTGGTGAGCTGGTACCTGGTCGTGGGGGGAGGGTTGTTACTAAGAGATGGTAATGGCTTGTGGTATGAGTCGTTATGTTGTGGTTGTGTTTACTTGTGGTTTATGGAGTGATTGTGGTGGTGGTAGTTAATGGTGTAGGGTGGTAGTTTGTGGTGGTTGTCTGGTAGTTTTATTACCGTTGAAGAGGTAATTAGGATAGGTTGTTTAAGAGTTCTGTACCTTCCACCTTCCTCCTCCCCCACACCTTCCTCCCTCCCCCTCCACACCACCCTCCCCTCCCACACCACCCTCCCTCCACCCTCCCTCCCCCACCACCCTCCCCTCCCCCACCACCCTCCCTCCCCCACCACCCTCCTCCCCCCACCCACCCTCCCTCCCCTCCCCTCCCCCACACCACCTCCCTCCCCACACCCACCCTCCCCTCCCACCACCCTCCTCCCACCACCCTCCTCTCCCACCCTCCCCCCACCACCCTCCCCCCCCCCACCACCCTCCCCCACCCCCTCCCCCACCCTCCCCCCCCACACCACCCTCCCTCCACCCACCCTCCCCTCTCATCCTCTACCTCCCACTACTCGTCCTCCTCCCCACCCCCCCCTCTCTTATTCCCCTCCCTGCCATCATCCCTTCCCCCCTCCCCCCCTCCTTACCTCCCCCCTCTCATCATCCCTCCGAACCTCTTCAACCTCCTCATCTCCACCTTTTCCAACCCCCCACAACCCCCCCATCCTCTCCCCTCATCCTCCCCTCGCATATCATCATCCACCCCCACCCCCCATATCTTAACACTTAAGAGCCATACAGAGGATGATAATTTGGGCTGTCTTGGATCTACACTACAGAGAATATTATTAACCTCTTGAGTACGATGACTTAACCTCTCTCTCTCTCTCTCTCTCTCTCTCTCTCTCTCTCTCATGGTTAACGTGATTTCCAAATAGAAACATTGTATTTTAAAAGTAAATATCAGTTTATTAAAGACAAACCTCCAGGTGTTATCGTTTTGTTTTAGTCGTTGAAAATTTGTTAAGTTGACTTGTAATTTTGTCAGAAGGAGAGAGCGAGCGTAGGACGTGTTGGTAGTAAGGAGAGAATTACTGGTATTAGTATAAGTACTGAACTACAACTTACTGGTGTTATTGGGTGTTGCTAACTTAAGTAATCGAAATTTCTGACTCAAATATGTAATACTGTACTAGATATTTGTATAGTTTTAACGCCATGAATGTTAAAGTGAAGGGCCGGGTTGCTGTTGAATGAGTGACGTCAGCTGTGTGTAGCAGGAGGAACACACACACAGGAGCAGGTATACGGAACCTGTACTGTGATGAGCCGCCACGGATGCTGGCTGGGTTGATTCATCGTCAACATCGAGCACTTTGCCTCACACTCCTTTAATGACACAGATCCCGCCCCCCACATCAGCTCGGCCAGTATCCTGTTGAGCCTTATAATAGACGTGGAGGGGAACCTGCAGTGCTGGAGGCAACTTGATCACCGCCAGACACGAACACAGACGTGGTGGGAGGAGGAGGAGGAAGACCCTTGGGGCCGTTAACAGCAGCAGCTGGAGGAGGAGGCGGCGGGTGTTGTTGATAGCGGGTCACTGTGTCAGGGTGGTGGAGGCTGGGGTCATGGGTGTCGTGTGACCTCCTGGTGGTAGACCTTGAAGGGCGTGTTTACGTCCAGCATGAAGTAATTGGGAGACTCGTGATTCAAATGAGTCCTTCTATTTGCAGCGGCAGAATGTAAACAAATGGTACGTAGTTGTGCTCTGTCCTGTACTCCGATATCAGAAGATGATATTCTTACTGGTGACTTACTCGTGTGTGTTGTACTGCATGGGCTGAGGTTAGGTTAATGCACGCGTGGGTCGCCAGGGTTGGTAATACGAGTTTTAGAACCACAGTAGACATAAACCATTGACTCTTCAGGCTTCTACACCCTTGACTCTTCAGGCTTCTACGCCCTTAACTCATGAGACATAAAGGCAAGCATGAACTTAGCATGCTTCCCTGTTCGGCGCTTCACCTACACACAAGATGTACTTGGGGGGTTGCCCAATAAAAGAAAAGGTATGGCGGCGGGGTTACGTGTGATGTGTTGGAGGAGGAAGGGTGGTGGGGTACATACCTGTTGCTCGTGTGTAGTGGACCAGGTGTGTGTTGTGTTGGAGGAGGAAGGGTGGTGGGGTAAATACCTGTTGCTCGTGTGTAGTGGACCAGGTGTGTGTTGCCTGTGTGTACCTTTAGTCACGTGTTGTTTGTTAAGTAGTTTTAGATTACTTTACGTGTTGTTTGTTAAGTAGTTTTAGATTACTTTAATTTTCATTGATGTAAACATTACGTAATTCTCGTCGACTTGTGGATTCTTATACTCGTGTCACTTATTACTGATTTACTCTTAACATTCTACTGGTTTTAATGGACTACACTTAAAAAAAATAAATTGTGGTTTGGTAAATAACTTCTGTACTTGATATGAACTAAGACATTGTATAAAAAAAAAAGTCCTTAGGTTTTAAATTGGGCTTGATCTTGTTTACTGAATTAGAGCAGCATAGTTGTTGCCCTCTGCCCCCACCTCCCAAGCTTATTACACTTGATGACTAAACACCCTAACGCTACCTGGGGCGTCGGGGTTAATTCTAGGTTAGGTTAGTGTTAGATTAGGTTAGGTTGAGTTGGCATTAGGTTAGGTTAGTGTAATGTTAGGCTGGCTCTAGGTTAGTATAGGCTACATTAGTGTTAGTGTTAGGATAGGTTAGGTTAGGTTAGGTTAGTGTTAGATTAGCGTTAGAATGAACCAATACAAATGTTGTTCTGAGGGCAGTGTCCCAGGGTGTGTGGAGTATCAGATGTGGTTGTATGGTAGACTGGTGGTGGAGGAAGTGAGACTGTTGGTGTGGTAGCGGTGGAGAGGATGGTGAGTGGCTGGTGATGAGGTTAGTGGTGGGTGATGGCGGTGGTGAGTGGTTGTGCTGATGGTGTAGGGTTGTGGTGCTGGGGGTGGTAGTGGGTGGTGGTGGTGGGGGAGGCAGGGTTGAGCGGAGTAGGGTGCTGGGAGTGGCACCATACCTGAGTGCTGGTAACCCTACCTCACGGCCGTCACTGGCAGGTCCACCTGTGTCACACCTGTAGGAAACTAGGAGAAGGAGGTGCAGGAGGATGAGGTGCAGGAGGTGCAGGAAGAGGAGGTGATGAAGGTGCAGGAAATTAAACGTTTGATGGTGGAGGTACAGGGAGGTGTGAGTGTCAAGACAGGATGATTTGATGTGACTGCTTCTTAATATGCATCACCACTGGACAAAGTGTACAACGTTAGCTGATGGTGTCTGTGTCAGAGGTCAAGGTCACAGCTGACGGTGAAAGGTCATGTAACACATTGTCCAGGTAACTTTTAAACATAGTGCAGACGTGTTGATGAAACGACCTCAGAATGTATCGGCGCCAGGTATAGTCTGTGACAGGTCAGGGTCACTGGGAGGTCAAAGGTCAAAACTTTGTCCTGAATGTAACTGTTGTCTCCATACTGTTAATAGAAGTACATTTGATAAGACTGTTCAGCATCACAACACCAACTTAATATATTTGTTCTGAGTTGCGCCACAAACAGTAGTTAAATTAGGTGGAAAGCGGGACCCGTGCATGTGTTTCATGTGAAATAGTGAAAATAATGCCACCAGAATAAGTAAGGATGATCCTGCAAGTTAAAACAACGGAGTGTTCTTAGAGCGACCCAGAGCGTCCTGCCTACCACATGTTGGCCGCTGATGGAAGGGTGTCGCCGCCAATTATCTTTTTAGCTTTGCTTGTAGTGGTGATTTTGTTAACATCTCACGTGTGCATACATGGAAATGTATATTTACTCCACATTTAACCACAATTTCGGACCGGACCCGCCAGTTGACGGTGTGAGTTTGGCTCATTGCTTACTTTTGCATTACGTGTCTGACGGCCAGCTCCAGCATAGGAGGCCACAGCTTACCAAAGACTATCTTAAGTCCTGTTAGTTTCCTGTATTACACTTTGTCCACCTGCTGCTGCTGGAAGGTCCTATGATGAGTGACTTCCTCACCACCCAAGGTCCAGTGTACGACTCAGGTGTAAGCTTCACACACACACTACCACAATAAACTACGTGTCAACTATACTCCTCTGAGGTGTTTGTTCGAGCACGACGCCAACTTGTCCTGCTCCCGGTCACCATACGTCCAGAGACAACACCGTCAAGTTCCATCTCCTGTCACTGTACTGTAGTGTGTTAGTACAGTATGGTGAGGTGATAATACATATGGTACCAGCACTATAGAGTATCATTGTTGTATAGTGGCATCGTTAACATAGGTGGAGATATAGTGAGGTGGTGTGATGGTGTCAATAATCCAGTGACACGTTCTTCAGAGTCTTGGCGATACAGGTACTTATCATGTTATGTTCCAGGATATAGTCACCAGGAATGGGATACTGAACAGTGGTGACGTGACCGGTTGGCGTTGGTTAGGCTGGAAATACTGTGTGCAGGTTAGAGCTAGTAGTTAATGGTTAGTTTATGGGGTGAACAGTGTGGGATGGGGTGGGGTCGAGTTGGGTGGGATGGGGTAGGGTGGTTTGGGGTTGGGTAAGGGTGGGGTGGGGTAAGGGTGGGGGTGTGGGGATGGGTTGGGGTAAGGTGGGTGTGGTGGTGTGGGGTGGGGATGGGTTGTAAGGTGGGGTGTGGTGGTGTGGTGGGGTTGGGTTGGGGTAAGGTGGGTGGTGTGGCGGGATGGGTTGGGGTAAGGGGTGTGGGGTGGGTAAGGTGGGGTGTGGTGTGGGGATGGGTTGGGTGGGTGGGGTGGGGTGGGGTGGGGATGGGTGGGTTGAGGTGGTGTGGGTGGGGATGGGTTGGGGTAAGGGTGGGTTGAGGTGGGTGGAGGAAGCCATGAGGAGAGTGTCTGGAAGGTGGCAGGATAGCAGGAGGAAAGTGCTGGCTATTTTCAGCTCGGCTGCCTCGTCCGCTGAATTATTGACAAGTCCTTTACTCTTGCGCGTCATATCCTGTTCTCTGGCCAAATGCTCCAGAGACATTTTTTTTTTTTTACTTTTTATATACAGGGTATATATTTTGTTACCATTTTTACCGTGTTTTTGTTTTTACGTTTATTTTTTTATTTTTTTTACTTGTTTATAGTTTTTCTTTTATCCTTTTCACGTTTTATGGAAACACATAAATGACTTTAGTTATAGAAATATTTGTATATTGGTTCAGTTGACACCATGACTGAACTTCATCGCGTTTCTTAACTGTGTCCTAAAATTATCAGCAGATATTTTGTGTGTGTGTGTGTGTGTAATAATAATAATAATAATAATAATTAACGGTTTATTGAAAGAGCTTGGCAGCCAGAAGGCTGAAAATATACAGTTACATATTTGGAGAATGGGTTACGAATTACAAATAATATACAAGTAACATGAGTGACACAAGTAAGACATATAATAACTAGATGGGGAAAGGCTCAAACTACAGTGCATTTCAACATAGTGACAGTGTAGAGCAGTGGTTACTGGGGAGTGAGTACACTGATTTATTACAAGTTATTGATAATTTTACAATGGTTGGGACGGCTGTTCTTATAGCGATCAGTTCGTGCACGTATGGGCTGGATGCGGTTGTGGTGTCGAACAGCAATTCTCGGACAAGGATCTCAGGTGGTAGTAGGAGCCGGTGTCGGATGGTGTAGAAGCTTCTTACCAAATTTGCAGATGAGGTCGTGGTGATGGTCAGTGAGAGTCGAAAGGGTCAGTGTGTTGAGCGCTTCTTGATATGTGGAGTAGGAAGGAGAGAATAATCTTGCATGCCCTCTTTTGCACCTTTTTCTAGGTGTTTACGTTGTGTGGCATTTAGAGGACCAGGGGGGAGGCATAGGTGAGCTTGGGAAGTATGAATGTTGTGTAAACACTGAGGAGCTGTGTGTGTGTGTGTGTGTGTGTGTGTGTGTGTTGGAATTTGGTAAAGTGATCGCGAATTTATATAGTCTTGACGTGTGTTGTTAGGAAACGACCAGCAGTCCTTATCTCACTACACCTAATCGATATTAGAAAAAACTAGGTTAAGCACAATTACCTCTATATAAAAGACACTTGTATAACATGCTATAACACCTATTTGCTATACTCACTCCCTATATTAAATAACCAGAAGTACGTGTAATTAGGTTCTATCTATCGCGGTGTCTCAGGTGACTTAAAATGTGAGTGGTGGACACGTGTGATTCATTAAGTGTTTTTCCTGCTTAAGGTGTGAGTACGTGTAGTGTTAGGTGGTGAGACCGACACACACACACACACACACACACTCTCTCTCTCTCTCTCTCTCTGTCTCTGTCTCTGTCTCTGTCTCTGTCTCTCTCTCTCTCTGTCTCTGTCTCTGTCTCTCTCTCTCTCTCTCTCTCTCTCTCTGTCTCTGTCTCTGTCTCTGTCTCTGCTCTCTCTCTCTCTGTCTCTGTCTCTGTCTCTGTCTCTGTCTCTGTCTCCTCTGTCTCTGTCTCCGCTCTCTCTCTCTCTCTCTCTCTCTCTCTTCCGGTATTTATTTCAGGTGGGCGAGTGGGCACCTGTCGGGGAAAACCTGATAAAATAAATTGACACCTCTTAAGACACCGATTACAGGTGGCTGACAGGAGTGAAACTTTTATAACGAGTGAAGAGAAAGGTGGTGTGAGATGACGCTTGGTAGAGGATGGTGTTAATGGTATGAGAGAAGATGAGGTGTGTGTGTGTGTGCAGATGATGGGCAAGGAAGAGGTGCCTGGTATAGGTACTAGGTGATGGAGGTTCAACTAACATTCACTCCCTCGATGACTCACTGTGAAAATGAATAGAGGTGAAGCGTTGTACATAGTGTATAGGTTATTATTAATTAATGAATGACTGTACTGAAGGATCTCGCAATACGACGAGTGGTGGAGTTTTGTCAGAAATGTATGACTAAGTGTTTAGTCTGATACTCATACAAGATTATATTGATTCACTCTGTGTATATAATGTAAAGCTAAAACATCTATCTGTGCATACTTTTAGAAACAATATGAGACCATGGACGATAAATATTGGTATATGAGGCGTCACTACAGTAGTCACACGTAAAATTTATGGCATATCGACCTCCACCTGCACAGATAGTTGTTATAGCTACTGTACATACATACAATAGAGGCTTAAGACGGTGCGATGCCGAAAAGTTTATTGATCGTGTCTAGGGTCCATAGTGTATCGTATACATGTGCTAGACCAGTATACTGTATATGGTCCATAGTGTACCGTATACCTGTAAACCGACGATCGTATATGGTCCATAGTGTGCCGTATACCTGTAAACCAGACCGGTATACTGTATATGGTCCATAGTGTACCGTATACCTGTAAACCAGACCAGTATACTGTATAAGACCCGTGGGTGTAAACTATCAAGTGCTTCCGGTAGCTCACTCGACCGTACCTTTTGGCTCCGGCTGTTAAGAAAAAAAAATCATGGTGGAATTTTTTTTGCGATTTAAACCAAATTATTTCATGTTACGTGATGGTGCTTGTCGAACTTGGGAATGAAATTTGAAAGTAAGATCATTGTGTTACAGATATTAGATACAGATGAGGGAATATATACTTTATAGAGCTATGATATAAGGGTGAGATTCAGAATATAATGGTTGAGTAGATCAGAAACGTGGTATAACTGGACATAAATACAGTAGTTGAGGACAGACGGGCAGGTGAATATAATGTACAGGTGGTGAGGCCAGTTGACAGTGGCCTTACTGTTACGGAGGAGTGCAGGTGCGTGGTTATGTATGGTCTGTGTCCTTGATGTTTGACGGGACGTGTCCTTGGTGTGTGAGGGGACGTGTCCATGGTGTGAGAGGACGTCCTGGGTTGAGGACGTCCATGGTGTGAGGGACGTGTTCAGGTGTGTGAGGGACGTGTTCCTGGTGTGTGAGGGACGTCCTGTGTGTGAGGGACGTGTCTCAGGAGGACGTGTCTGAGGGGACGTCTCTGGTGTGTGAGGACGTCCATGATGTGTGAGGGACGTGTCCTGGTGTGAGGGACGTGTCCTTGGTGTGAGGGGACGTCCATCATGTGTGTGAGGGACGTCCTTGGTGTGTGAGGGACGTGTCCTGGTGTGTGAGGGACGTGTCCCAGGTGAGGGGACGTGTCCGATGGGACGTGTCCATGATGTGTGAGGGACGTGTCCTTGGTGTGGAGAGGGACGTCCTTGTGTGTGAGGGACGTGTCCTTGGTGTGTGAGGGGACGTGTCCATGATGTGAGGGGACGTGTCCATGATGTGAGGGGATGCCCTGGTGTGTGAGGGACGTGTCCATGTGTGTGAGGGACGTGTCCATGATGTGTGAGGGGACGTGTCCCTGGTGTGAGGGACGTGTCCTTGGTGTGTGAGGACGTCCATGGTGTGAGGGACGTGTCCATGGTGTGTGAGGGACGTGTCCATGTGTGTGAGGGACGTGTCCTTGGTGTGTGGGGACGTCCCTGGTGTGAGGGACGTGTCGTTGGTGTGTGAGGGACGTGTTTGGTGTGTGAGGGACGTGTCGTTGGTGTGAGGGGACGTGTCCTTGGTGTGTGAGGAGACGTGTTGTTGGTGTGTGAGGGACGTGTCCTGGTGTGTGAGGGACGTGTCCGTGGTGCACTGATTGAAGAGGGGTCACTGGCCACACCTTCACCTTGTCTCCTGGTCCCCATCTGTGTACTGATGATTCACTTTAGTGTTGGTGGATTCAGGTGTGTTGTGTTGCAGTGATTCAGGTGTGTTGTGTTGCGTGATTCAGGTGTGTTGTGTTGCAGTGATTCAGGTGTTATGTGCTGTGTAAATGTATTGTATATTGTGATTCAGTAATGATTGTTTAATTTTGTGTGGTTGTCAGGTGTTTTGTCGGCTGATCTATACATTAACTCATCCTATATACCTGTATATTTTATTGAACGGAATACCTGTGCTTATTTAGTGTAGGAGGGGGGGACAAGAGGGATGAATATGTTGTTTTAGCGCTGTTTCGAGGCTGGTGAGGGTGGTGGATAGAGACCATTCAAGGTTGTATAGTGGGTCTGTAGGGAATGAGGCACGGCGAGGAGTTTGGTCGACCGTGGTGATGGGTGAAAAAAAAAAAAGAGAGAGAGAGAGAGAGAGAGAGAGAGAGAGAGAGAGAGAGAGAGAGAGAGAGAGAGAGAGAGAGAGAGGATGGGTGACACACGAGATGACATGAACGTTAGGGGGTGAAAGGAAGGAGTGGCTGCTGTTTTATATATTACGACGATTTAGCTAATTGTAGGTTGTGGTGGCTGGTGACGCTGACGGAGGTGCTGAAGGGCGGTACTGTAAGACCTGCTGCCTGGAGGAGACGACCAGAGGCATCACGAACACACACACACACACACACACACACACACACACACACACACACACACACACACAGACACACACACACAGACACACGAGAGAAATGGTGATGATGAGTGTGGTTGGTAATAGTGACGACATAATGACCCAACAGAAGATGGTGATGAGAGTAATGATGGCGGTGATAGTGAAGGTGATTGAATTGGTGATGAAAACTTTAACGGAGGATAAGAGAGTGACGACAGTTGTGGAGGATGAGTGACAGGTGTGGAGGATGAGTGACAGGTGTGGAGGATGAGTGACAGGTGTGGAGGATGATGACAGGTATGGAGGATGATGAGTGGACGTGATCAACAACAGGTAGAGGTGAGTGACGCAGCAACAGGTGGATTAAGTCCCTGGACAGGTGACAGAACACTCGAGATGTTGATAATGTTGACGGTCTGTAAGTTTCTGTTAGGTTAGCTATGGTGTTAGGTTAGGTTAGAGTAGGAGGCAGGTTGTTGTTAGGTTTAGCAGGAGGCATGTTGGCTAGGTTAGGTTAGGGTTATGTTGAGACCAGAGGTAGGTTAGATAGGTTAGGCTTGGTTTGGCTTGGTCTTGGCTTGTTAGGTTGTGTAAGCAGGCCAGGCTTGAGGTAGGTTAGGGTTTGGTTAGGTTAGGTTGCAGAGGCAGGTTGCTAGGTTAGGCTTGGTTAGGTTATGTTGTGACCAGGCGGCAGGACAGGTTAGGTTTGGCTTGTGTGTGTTAGGCCAGGCCAGGCCAGAGGTAGGTTAGGTTTGTTAGACAGAGGTAGGTTAGGTTGGTTAGGTTTAGACCAGAGGTAGGTTAGATTTGTAGGTTAGATCCAGAGGTAGGTTAGGTTTGGTTAGGTTAGATCAGAGGTAGGTTAAGTTAGGTTAGGTCAGATCAGAGATAGTGTTAATTTATAGTTCTTAGATATCGTTCTGTTCCGTAGGCTGAAGAGGGCAGTTGTTTGTTCCACTTAATTAAACAAAGGTGTCATGGCAGCTCAATATGGAAGCATGAGATATGTAGTGATGATATAAATGATAACGGTAATAACTAATTGAGGTGAATAGACCATAAGACAATGAGATAAATTGTTGGGTAGTAGAGGTGGTGTGGAGGCTGGCGGGGTAAGTGGTGAGGGCAGTGTTGAATCCTCACACCTTCCCCTCATTGTACGTCTTACACTATACCTCTCCTGGCTCATTGTACGTCTTACACTATACCTCTCCTGGCTCATTGTACGTCTTACACTATACCTCCTGGCTCATTGTACGTCTTCACTATACCTCTCCTGCTCATTGCGTCTTACACTATACCTCTCCTGGCTCATTGTCACGTCTTACACTATACCTCTCCTGGCTCATTGTATTCCCACTATACTTCCTGGCTCATTGTACGTCTTACACTATACTCTCCTGGCTCATTGTACGTCTTACACTATACCTCCCTGGCTCATTGTACGTCTTACACTATACCTCCCCTGGCTCATTGTACGTCTCATAACTATACCTCTCCTGGCTCATTGTACGTCTTACACTATACCTCTCCTGGCTCATTGTACGTCTTACACTATACCTCCCCTGGCTCATTGTACGTCTTACACTATACCTCCTGGCTCATTGTACGTCTTACACTATACCTCTCCTGGCTCATTGTACGTCTTACACTATACCTCTCCTGGCTCATTGTACGTCTTACAATTACACTCCTCCTGGCTCATTGTACGTCTTACACTATAATTTCTCCTGGCTCATTGTACGTCTTACACTATACCTCTCCTGGCTCATTGTACGTCTTATAATTATATATCTCTCCCTGGCTCATTGTACGTCTTATTAACTATACCTCTCCTGCTCTCATTGTCGTCTTACACTATACCTCCTCTCCTGGCTCATTGTACGTCTTACACTATACCTCTCCTGGCTCATTGCACGTCTTACACTATACCTCTCCTGGCCATTGTACGTCTTATAACTATACCTCTCCTGGCTCATTGTACGTCTTACACTATACCTCCTGGCTCATTGTACGTCTTAAATTATACCTCTCCTGGCTCATTGTACGTCTTACACTATACCTCTCTGGCTCATTGTACGTCTTACACTACCTCTCCTGGCTCATTGTACGTCTTACACTATACCTCTCCTGGCTCATTACGTCTTACACATACCTCTCCTGGCTCATTGTACGTCTTACACTTATACCTCTCCTGGCTCATTGTACGTCTTACACTCTCTCCTCTCTGGCTCATTGTACGTCTTACTATACTACCTCTCCTGGCTCATTGTACGTCTTACTATACCTCTGGCTCTTGTACGTCTTACACTATCTCTCCTGGCTCATTGTACGTCTTACTATACCTCCTGGCTCATTGTACGTCTTACACTATACCTCTCCTGGCTCTTGTACGTCTTACACTATACCTCTCCTGGCTCATTGTACGTCTTACACTATACCTCTCTGGCTCATTGTACGTCTTACTATACCTCTCCTGGCTCATTGTACGTCTTACACTATACCTCTCCTGGCTCATTGTACATCGTCTTACACTATACCTCTCCTGGCTCATTGTACGTCTTACACTATACCTCTCTGGCTCATTGTACGTCTTACCTATATCTCTCCTGGCTCATTGTACGTCTTACTAACCTCTCCTGGCTCATTGTACGTCTTACTATACCTCTCCTGGCTCATTTACGTCTTACACTATACACCTCTCCTGGCTCATTGTACGTCTTACACTATACCTCTCCTGGCTCATTGTACGTCTTACACTATACCTCTGCATACACACACACACACACACACACACACACTACAGGAGACTGACTGAAGGCACAGGGAATTCTCACAGATAGAGGAGCACTTTCACGTTAGTTACTGACCACCACCACCACCACACAGTTGTTGACGTGAGCGTTGATTAGGAGAGAGAGAGAGCCAGAGCAGGTGGGTGGTCGTGACGAGAATTAGACGACCAATACGACCCCAACATTCACTACGACCTGATAACAACACGTATAGGAAGGCCGGTCATTCTCCAGGACTGTGGACCATTTACCCCTCTCTCACACGGTAATGTTTTCCGCCACGGTACATTACGGTACAGCTGCCGGGCCTACGAAAAAATTAACCCAGCCGATGATGTGAGGACCCAGTGAGATGCAGATGTGATGCAGCCGCCCACAGCCGCCCACAGCCGCTCACGTACGCTATTGTAATTTTTTTCCAACTGTGGGAACTAAAGTAAAAAAAAAAGGGTCATATAAATTTGTTTTTAATTATTATTGTTGTTTACAGTTAGCGTGGGTCTCTCCCCCCTCTCTCTCTCTCCTCCTCAAGAAGTTAGTTGGGCCTTGTAACCGCGATCACGAGGAACAGCTTCTGCCATTTGCTACTAACTCGCTGTGAAATTAAACCCTCCGTTATTAAACCTTCCGTTATTAAACCCTCCTTAAACCCTCCTTTATTAACCCTCCTTATTAAACCCTTCATTATTAAACCCTCTATTAAACCCTCCTTAATACCCTCCCTTATTAACCCTCCCTTATTAAACCTCCCTTATTTAACCTCCCTTATTAAACCTTCCGTTTTAAACCCTCGTTATTAAACCCTCCTTATTAAACCCTCCCTTATTAAACCCTCCTTATTAAACCCTCCCCATTAAACCCTCGTTATTAAACCCTCATTGTTAAACCCTCCGTTATTAAATCATCCGTTATTAAAACCTCCATTATTAAACCTTCCGTTATTAAACCCTCCATTATTAAATCATCCGTTATTAAACCCTCCATTATTAAACCTTCCTTATTAAACCCTCCATTATTAAACCTTCCTTATTAAACCTCCATTATTAAATCATCCGTTATTAAACCCTCCATTATTAAACCTTCCGTTATTAAACCCTCCGTTATTAAACCTCCATTATTAAACCTCCGTTATTAAATCATCCGTTATTAAACCCTCCCTTATTAAACCTTCCGTTATTAAACACTCTATTATTAAACCCTCCTTTATTTAATCATCCGTTATTAAACCCTCGTTATTAAACCTTCTATTATTAAACCCTCCATTATTAAATCATCGTTATTAAACCCTCCATTATTAAACCCTCCGTTATTAAACCCTCCATTATTAAACCCTCCATTATTAAACCCTCCGTTATTAAACCCTCCATTATTAAACCCTCCGTTATTAAATCATCCATTATTAAACCCTCCGTTATTAAACCCTCCATTATTAAACCCTCCGTTATTAAACCCTCCATTATTAAACCCTCCGTTATTAAACCCTCCATTATTAAACCCTCTATTATTAAACCCTCCATTATTAAACCCTCCGTTATTAAACCCTCCGTTATTAAACCCTCTATTATTAAACCCTTCGTTATTATATCATCCGTTATTAAACCCTCTGTTATTAAACCATCCGTTATTAAATCATCCGTTATTAAACCATACGTTATTAACCTTCCCTTATTAAACTCTCCGTTATTAAACCATCCCTTATTTCACCAACCATTATTAAACCCTCCGTTATTAAACCTCCGTAATTAAACCATCCATAATTAAACCATCCATTATTTCACCATCCATTATTAAGCCCTCCGTTATTAAACCATCCGTTATTAAACCACTCTGTATCTATTATTGAACCATCCGTATCCATTATTTAACCCTTCGTTATTAAACCATCCGTTATTAAACCATCCGTTATTAAATCATCCATCATTAAACCGTCCGTTATTAAACCGTCTGTTATTAAACCTCCGTTATTAAACCTCCGTTAAACCCTCCGTTATTAAACCATTCGTGTGTGTGTGTGAAGAACTTTTTTGCATGATAATCGCAGAAATTCAGTCATTTGTGATGGCGTCTTAGCATCGGCAGGCGAGTCTCTGATAGGATGAGGTTCTCTTCCTCTAACTGTCCAACGTGATGACTTAGCGAAAGTGATGGTGGTGTAGGAGGGGAAACTATAGTAGTGTAACGAGGAAACTGTTGGTGTATGGGAGTCTCGACCTTATGCTGGATTTGAGGGTTATTGTCAGGCACTCGTCCGCTGGGGGAGTTATCGTGGCTGACCGTTCTAAAGTATTTGAGGATTATTTTGAATTTTCGATTAAGTAAGGGGGACCACATCACCAGAGGCCATCTAGTGGTCGACACATCAAGTACTGTA
Source organism: Homarus americanus (assembly GCF_018991925.1). NCBI lineage: Eukaryota > Metazoa > Arthropoda > Malacostraca > Decapoda > Nephropidae > Homarus > Homarus americanus. The sequence continues at coordinate 102,630 of NW_024738185.1, forward strand.
CCGTCACCCGCACTTTCAGACCTTTAACGTGTTACCATGATCTTATTGCTGAAGATTGTTGGTTGTTGACGATCATGATTAACAGCAGCAAGTGTTTCCGAGCCTCAAACCCCCACAATAGGGCGTAGAGACATGGCAGTAAGAGGTGTGTTTTGGGACGCGATATCTCCGGCCCACCCGTGTCAGCTTGGCTCGGTGTATACAGGAATAAGGTGGCAGTGTGTTGATGCCTCATTGTCGTTCTGTTTCTGTGTGTATCTCATAACAACATTAGTTATTTTTACCGTTTGTTTCTGTGAATTGGGTGTAACTACTATCAGAGGGGCAAGGGAGGGGGTGATGGGAGGGGGAGGTAGGGAAGAGAAGGAGGAGGAGTAAGGGAGAAGGGGGGTGAGAAGGGAGAAAGGGAGCTGTGGGGAGGAGAAGATGAAAGAAAGAGGCAAAGGCGAGAGAAGGAAAGGGCGGTGGGAAGGAGAGGGTGGGGGGGAAAGAGGGTGGGAGGAAGTTACGGTAAGAGGATGATTGGAAGAGAGGAGGGGGCTAGGTTGTGTAAGCGGCGGTAATAAGGGCACTACCATAATAAGGTTATGAAGATGACTGATGGCCGCCCCTGTAGACACCCGTCATGTAGGTCAGGGTGCTGTACTGTAGTCACTCCTTCTACAGCAGTATACTTGTGTGGCCATACATTTGATGCCCTCCTTCCTTCCTTCCTTCCTTTCTTTCCTCCTCCCCTTCCTTCCCTCTTGTACACTTAGCTTTCCTTCCTCCCTCCTCTTCTCCTCCACATTTACCTTTTTTTCCAAGTTCTTCACATCCTTTCCTCTTGTGTTCTCCTCTCTTCCATTTACTCTCCACCTCTATCTCCTCCCTTAAAGCCCCCTTCCTTCTTTATCGTATTTTTTCTGGTACTTTATCCTCTTTATTTTCCTCGTCTTCGTCGTCATAAGTGAGGTAACTAGGAAAAGGAAGAGAAGGGCAGGGTAGATAATGGTGTAAAGGTTGTAGGAAGGTGACACTCGACTGTTGTAATGGAATTCTCTTCATTATCGTCATCAGGAGGTGTGGAAAAAACTAAGAGCTATTGTAATCCAAGTTTGTGTTGTTGTTTTTGTTATGGTTGCCAGGTTGTAGAGTTGAAAAGACTGAAAGTGATTTTTTTTAGGACCTTATTATTATTATTATTATTATTATTATTATTATTATTATTATTATTTTTATTATTATATTATTATTATTATTATTATTATTATTATTATTATTATTATTATTATTTTATTGCCATGTTGATTTTGTTAAACCGGGAATATTGTTATGAAATGTAAGTACTATTGACGACTGAAAATTATTATTATTATCATTATCATTTTACTTTTAATTATTCGTTATTGCTCTGATGTCTTGAGGCACAAGAGGACAGTATGATGGTACTTATTACAACTGTAGCTTTTTATTAGTATTGGTAGTGGTAGGATCTTACAGGTATGTTGTTCACTAATAATTAAAAAAAATATAAAAAACAAATGAAAATAACCAAATATAAATTAATAAGGGCATCATAAGTCCTAACTTAACCTAACCTAACCTAACCAAGGAGAGGGATGCAGTGTGGTAATACTGGACGTGATGATAACTATTATGCCCACAAATTGATCCTTTCGCTCCCTTAAAGCGATAATGCCTAAATGGTGTGAGTTTTCGTAAATTTTGGTTATTATGATAATGATAGGAGGGTGGTTGATAGATGGGGAGGTGTTGTTGATAAAGTGGTGTGGAGAGGTGCGGAGGGTTGCTGATAGATGTGAGGAAGGAGGTTGCTGATAGATTGGGTGGGGATGGAGGGAGGTTTTCATGTGTGGTGTGGGATGGAGGGAGTGCTCAAGTGGTGTGGGGTGATGGAGGAGGGTGCTCATGTGTGGGGTGATGGAAGGGGACTCATGTGTGGTGTGAGGGGGATGGAGGGACTCATGTGTGGTGGGGTGATGGAGGAGGACTCATGGTGTGTGGTGGGGGGGATGGAGGGTACTCATGTGTGGTGTGGGGGATGGAGGTGCTCATGTGTGTGGTGTGGGGGATGGAGGGTACTCATGTGTGGTGTGGGGATGGAGGGTGCTCATGTGTGGTGTGGGGTGATGGAGGGAGAACTCATTGTGTAGTGGTGTGAGAGTGCTGGTATCCACACTGCTGGGGCAGAGGTCTGGTGGAACATCTGAATTTTTATTATCTCTGGGAATCTCTCTCTCACCCCACGTCCCCCACCTCTCTCCCTCTACCCCTCTCTCTCCTCCTGCCCCTCTCCAAGTGTGTCTGTCTGTCTACTTGGCTGTTTGTCCCGTCTCAACCTGTCTTTATATCTTCCAGTCTGTCTGGCTGTCTTGAAACGTTGTGTGTGTGTGTGTGTGTGTGTGTGTGTGTGTGTGTGTGTGTGTGTGGTAGATAATAACTCCTTCAACAGTGGAGAATTATGTGAAGGAGAAATAATGTAATAATGCCGTGAGTAATGTCTCTTTCTCACGGTCACTCACGTCACCAAATTTTTTACCTGAAGAAAGTTGAAGGAGGATCAGTCCAGTCCTACAGGGGGCTGAGGGGCTGTTGTGGTGTACTACAGTGTGGGCGTAGCGATGTTTACCCATTGTGTGTGTGTGTGTGTGTGTGTGTGTGTGTGTGTGTGTGTGTGTGTGTGTGTGTGTGTCATGGTGGACTTTCGGTGTTAGCATGTTTGTGAGAAAGGATGATGTTCACCCAGGTAGACAAGAGACGGAGGGAGGGGCTTTCTCATCACATGCCCACTAGATCAGAAATAATAACGTGACGGTAAGACACTATTCAATACCTCCCTTGAGATGAGAAGCGGAGGGTGTGTGTGTGTGTGTGTGTGTGTGTGTGTGTGTGTGTGTGTGTGTGTGTGTGTGGAGTGTTCAACATGATGGGTGGTGATGTGACACGTCTTGATACCTCCCGTCTCACCATCTCTCATCATCATCATCACGCGCCTGCATCTTACTCCTCCTCCCCCTCGTCTCCTCTTCCTCCTCCTCCCGATGCTCCGATACCGTATTATTTCCTTCATATTTTTTTTTTATGTAGGTTCCCGATTTATCATTTTTCCAGAGCTTTAAAACCTGGAACTTTCACTTATTTGTGTTTACTGTACTCTTCTGTCTCTTTGTACTCTCTTTAACCCCTCGTACTCAGCCCTTGGTACTCAGCCACTCCAGAGAGCCGCCTCACCTCCCACCTACCCCGCTCTGTTGCCGTCATCTATCAAATGTTAATAAAAATCATCAGCGAGAAGGAAATTGATCGTTTTATGAGTGAGAGTCTGGAGCGGCAGCACAGTTTGTCAGCGCCCCGTTGGTTCTTTCCTCACAAGTTCGCTAAAGTTTACCGTTTTTTTTCTCGGATTTTGGTGGATGAGAGAATTTGTTTGGTTGAGAGAGACTATAATTAATGGCTTACAAATTAGATCACACTGACAATTAACCAAACACCTTACTCCTACTTTCTCTCTGCACCCTACTACTACTCACTCCTCACACTACTACCTTTCTCTCCACTACTACTTTCCACGACTACTACCCACTACTACTGCACCCTACTGCACCCACGACTACTACACCCAACACGTGAGGGGACACAAGCAACACCTCTAGAATGAGACACACCCGAACATTACCTGCGTCTGTGTCGTCGTAATGAACTGTTTATCACTGCACACACACACACACACACACACACACCCCCCACCTACTGCCGTATCCAACACCATCTCGGTTTGGTGATCAATTTACCCTTCGACTGTACATATGATCTTAGCCATTCAACACACGGATTTCAATTTGATGTTGTGTACCTGTGGTATCCTGTAGTGGTGGTGTACCTGTAGTAGTGTACCTGTAGTGGTGGTGTACCTGTAGTAGTGTACCTGTAGTGGTGGTGTACCTGTAGTAGTGTACCTGTAGTGTTGGTGTACCTGTAATAGTGTACCTGTGGTGGTGTACCTGTAGTAGTGTACCTGTAGTGGTGGTGTACCTGTGTGTGGTGTACCTGTAGTGGTGGTGTACCTGTGTGTGTACCTGTAGTGGTGTGGTGTACCTGTGGTGGTGTACCTGTAGTGTTGGTGTACCTGTAGTGGTGTACCTGTAGGTGTGGTGTACCTGTAGGTGTGGTGTGCCTGTGGTGTTGGTGTACCTGTGTGTGTGGTGTACCTGGTGGTGTACCTGTGTGGTGTACCTGGTGGTGGTGTACCTGTAGTGATACCTGTGTGGTGGTGTGTACCTGTAGTGGTGGTGTACCTGTAGTAGTGTACCTGTGGTGGTGGTGTGCTGTAGTGGTGTACCTGTAGTGTTGGTGTACCTGTGGTGTTGGTGTGCCTGTGGTGTACCGTAGTGTTGGTGTGCCTGTGTGGTGTACCTGTAGTGGTGGTGTGCCTGTGGTGTGCCTGTAGTGGTGGTGTGCCGTGTGGTGTGCCTGTGGTGGTGGGTGTGCCTGTGTGGTGTGCCTGTAGTGTTGGTGTACCTGTAGTAGTGTGCCTGTGGGTGTGGTGTGCCTGTGGTGTGGTGTGCCTGTAGTGGTGTACCTGTAGTAGTGTACCTGTAGTGGTGAAATTCAGTAGTGTACCTGTAGTGGTGGTGCACCTGTAGAGCACCAGTGGTGGTGCACCAGAGGCCTGTAGGTGTGGTGTACCTGTAGTGTGGTGTACCCAGTAGTGGCACCTAGAGGTGGCACCAGTAGTGCAAGTGTGGTGTACCTAGGTAGGCACCTGTAGTGTGGTGACCGATGTGTGTGTACCTGTAGTAGTGAACCTGCAGTGTTGGTGACCCAGATGAGTGGGTGCACTCAGTGGTGGTGTACCTGTAGGTACCTGTAGTGGTGTACCTGTAGTGTGGTGTACCAGGTGGTGTACCTGTAGGCACTGCAGTGTTGGTGACCTTCTCCCAGTAGGTACCTGTAGTGGTGGTGTACCCAGTAGTGCACTGTGGTGTACCTGTAGTGTTGGTGTACCTGTAGTGTTGGTGTACCTGTAGTGTTGGTGTACCTGTAGTGGTGGTGTACCTGTAGTGTTGGTGTACCTGTAGTAGTGTACCTGTAGGTGTGGTGTACCTGTAGGTGTGGTGTACCTGTAGGTGTGGTGTACCTGTAGGTGTGGTGTTCCTGTAGTGTTGGTGTACCTGTAGTGGTGGTGTACCTGTAGTGGTGGTGTACCTGTAGTGTTGGTGTACCTGTAGTGTTGGTGTACCTGTAGGTGTGTCCTGGTATACAACACCACCTCGCTGAACCACCCGTTAGGTTAATTGTATAAACCTTGTCTCCTACTGTACACCACTGAACTCCGCCTGGGTGAGTTTGTATCTCCCATCGTCAGGTTTCAGGTCTGTGATGTCTATTAGATCTGCCTAAGTCTGTCAGCGTAGAATGTGTAACTTCAGCTTAGTGTGTCAGCTTAGTTTATCAGCATAGTCAGTTTATGAGAGAACATCTTCACTACTACACCAGTATCTGTGATTGGATTACGATACTGTGTCATCAGTTATCTTCCCATGCACAGTACGTCAATATAGTGTAGAGTAGACCGTGACCAGGCACACTTCACTCACAAACACTTTGGTCAGATAACATAGAAACTAAACGTGGAAATTGAGCACTGGGCCGTTTGTTGGATCACCGCCTCGACCAACCACCATAAAAAAAAAATTTCATTCACTTTAGCAAGTTTCTGAATTTTTCCCTTAATCTACACTTGTGAATCGGTTCCTTTATTCTTATTATTTCCTTCGGTGTCATATTCTGGTTTTTAAATAAGGAATCTCACAGGTACCCCCCCCCTCACATTCCTAGCGTTACCTCTCACTCAATATCATGTCCCTGTGTGAAGTTTCCGTGTTACACCAAGAGCCGTCTACACTTAATATCATGTCCCTGTGTGAAGTTTCCGTGTTACACCAAGAGCCGTCTACACTTAATATCATGTCCCTGTGTAAAGTTTCCGTGTTACACCAAGAGCCGTCTACACTTCCCTCATTTACGGTGGCTGATCGTGTCATTCATATCCTCACCTGTGTTGAAGTGAGTCACCGTCATCACCTGGTCGTAAATGAGTCACTCTGGCATCTACAGTATAACAGTGGTGTCATATGGAGGAAATGGATAGATAGATAGATAGGTCACTAGGAGGAATTAGATAGATAGATAGATCACTAGGAGGAATTAGATAGATAGATAGATCACTAGGAAGAATTAGATAGATAGATCACTAGGAGGAATTAGATAGATAGATAGATCACTAGTAGGAATTAAATAGATCACTAGGAGGAATTAGATAGATATATAGATAGATAGACTCGATAAAATGGGCCTACACGTTTACACTGGCTCAACATGTACACAGCCAAGGCCGGTGTAGTAAACTCTTTCAATGGTCCAGAATATTATTTACACAGTAGCAAGAGTTGAGTTACTTGGTGGATTTAGTCAATTTTCGTTTGTTTTTCGCATCTAGACTTTAATTTTTTCAGCGGGTTAATTAGGAATATTGTTTATTTTCTGGGTAATGGTTTGTTGGTATAGAATGGCTATACTTTCAAAATTCCTATAGCTTAATAATAGTACCGTAATTAATATGATCACTAGATGGATTTTTACTCACAGTATTTGTATCTCTTTAATATAAGTTGCGTAATATACAGAATTTTTTTATATTCGGAAGTGTGGTATTATTATTGCTTTGGTGTAAATAAATCCTAGAGCTTAGCGTTTTAAAATAGTTCCCCGTAATGAGAACATAAATCATTCATAGAAAACGAAGGCTTATCCAACAAGAGAAAATGCATATGTTTCCTGCCTTAAGGAGATACTTAAGTATTTCGCGAGTTCTGTCTACTTCTCTTGATTTATATTTTTATTTTTATGTTTACTAGCAGTTGGGGGCAGTTGGTATTAGTGACGTCATACTCTTTACTAGTGACGTCATACCCTTTACTAGTGACGGCAAAACCTTTACCCTTATAAATATATGAAGACCTTTCTTATACTATCCTTAGCCCATCTTAAACCAACAGATATTAAACCAAGAATATTGTGAATTACATAAACCAGAACTCTTCAAGACTAATAATATAACTTAATACTATTCTACACTGACCTCGCTCCAGTCCCTTCTTGGTAAGACTGAATTAATGTTAAACTAATCCTTGACTGTGTAAGTGCTCCACATTGTTAAGAATCACGTGGAGGAATGTTCTGTACTTTAACAGCCCGAGTGACTGAATTTGGTATATATACATTGTAAATTCAGGTAATAATGAACCACATTTTCTCTTGCAGGTATGTTCAGAAAGTACAAGGGCGAGTTTGATCTGATGGTAGCAAATGGTGAGTACCTTATGAACTTTAACCTTTTGTTGTTGTGGTGGTGGTTGTTATTATTGTTGTTGTGATTTTATTACCAATTGTTAACGGTTAACAAATTTATTGGTAAAGCCTGGAGTACAGTTTGTCTATTGTGAGTAATTCAGTCAGGTCTTGATACTGAGGTTGCTGTCACTTCTCACTGCCACGCAGGACAGAGGTTCATACACAGTGTCAGGGAAACATTATGGACAGGGACCCAAGGTTGCCACTAAAGTTTACGACACAAGTTTATCTTAACTCGGGTGAGTCACTGGGTTAAGTAGATATTAGCTGGTCCACTTGGATTCACATGTAGGACAAGACGCCAATAATATGATCCTGTACTATCACCAGGTGGGTATCTAACCTTGCACTCGTGACTCCCTTTAAATGTTCTCATCTTGTCCTCACAGCAGTTCTTGTTAAACTTATGAACCAGAATTCGTGTGTTTTGAAGTGTGTAAATATTGTTATTGTCACCTGCCAGTGTTTACCGCGTGTGTTATTGGCCTTTAGGTGTTGATATGGTAATATGTGTTAATGATAATTGATTCATCATTTCACCATGTTTAGGAGGTTGGTCAGTCCTTTTACTGTGTTATGACCTTTATTGTCCCGTGTTAGGTCAAGAGGAAACTAGAGTATTCAGAAAAACTTGCTATGTTTGGCGGGGTCACTTTAGGTAACACCCTTCTCACATTTGTCCCTGGTCGGGGATTAAACCCAGGACACACCGGTGAGAGGTATGCACGTTACCTCTGATGATAAAGTGATAGACGAAATGATCTCGGCCACAAATACAGTATTCAGTCCACGTCCCCGTTCTCTTTATTCTTTCTTACAAAAGTTGTACAGTCCGCGAAGCACAGACCTCTTCACCTGATCAAAGAATACAGTCTAGCAATGACATATATTAAGTTTGTAGAGTACATAGGTTAACACTGTGGTTTAAGAGGGACTTTTGCTGAAGATTTTATGTTGTAAATTTAAAAAAAAATCTGTACTAATTTCAGTTGAGTCTTCTCTAAGGTAAGTATATACAGTATATTTTTTCATGGTCTCTTACGATATATTTCCTCAGTTATCGATACCGTCTTTAACGTTTTCTGTTATATTTTTGTCGAATTTTTAGTACAGTAGTTTATCAGCAGTTAATTTTTTTCATTGACTTGGTAACTTTCTTGCGTCTCGTTGAGTTTCTGGTAAAGTTAAAATATTGTTTGTCACTGTCGGAGAAGTTGGCCACAAATGGTTCCACTTTTTTCGAGTTAAGAATGATTACGTATTTTTTTTATGATAACCTTTCTCAACTCAAGCTTCAACACAGTGAATAAAACGTCAGCTGTAGCTTATAGATATTGTTTTTATTGGTTAATTGACGTGTACATACATTCCCTTTATGGCACTTAAACTTCGTGCTCAAACGAGTGAAATATTATCCCAATTACCTCGTTTAGGTCGCTGGCCGTAAAATACAACAGCTGTGATTAGTGTAAATTTCTGTGGTATAATGAGTGAAATTTGTGATCAATTTGAATATTTGTTCTCATCTTGGTCGATGGTTTTGTCCGACCCAAATTTGTTAGGTAGGTTTAGGCCCCAGTGAATCATCAGGGTCTTGGAAACTTCATCACGTTTAAAACCTCTGGCAGCAAAATACTGTACTTCCGAGTCGTTGTTCGGCGTATTGTAGAGTTACTCCTCAAACTCATTCACAGAAAATGGTGAACCTAATGAGGGCGACTGGAGCCGTGACTCACAATATCCGTAGACTTTATTATGACCAAACACCGCAGCTTCATTGACATTTGACGCGTCTCTGGCTTTTTTTATTCATATTTCCTATCGTCTTGCTGTGTTAAGAGTCACGGATCACAATGGAGATTTATTATATGTGATATTGCTTTGTCATTATATTACGTCTGTGTGCATGTTTAAACACAGTTTCTCACACAGTGATGGTTTACTTCTACACCGTCAAGGATTCTGTTCAGACGAGTATTGTGTAAACTATGATTTTGTGTATATATATATATATATATATATATATATATATATATATATATATATATATATATATATATATATATATATATATATATATATATATATATATATATATATATATATCCTGTAGTGTGTGTGTGGAGTTAGGGGGGGGTAAGTGTTCTCAGTGTAAAGCATCTTAAAATAGGAACGAACTCAGTGGATGAGATGACTAAAAAGACGAGAGTGAATAGAGAATGACGTGATGGTAAATAAATGTTGTAAGTAACCCGGATTTCAGGAAAGAAGGTGACGTGACAGTGTGTAATGGATGTCACGGCTCCAGAGTGTGACAGACTGGAACACACTCTGAAAACTTGCGCCAGTTTTACCATCCAAAGTTTGCTTCGTGACTTACTGCATAAGGAGTGTTGGGGCAGTAAGTCTGTCCTAGTTATGCGGTTTACTGTGAACCCGGAGCAGAGGAGCTGAATACACTCTCATAGGTCCACTACTACACTCACCCTGATACACTTGGTACTACACCCTCCTCACTCACACACTCCCAGTCCCACAACCACATTCTTCTCCCGCCATCAACCTTGGTCCAGGTGGTTGGTTATCTTGGGAGGGGAGAAAGCTAGAGTCAGTGGTGGGTGTTTCACTCTCACTCTCATTGGCCCGCTGCTCACTCCCCTGGGGGCCTCACCAGACTCATCACCCTGTCATTATCACTATCATCTTCAGAGGAGTAGGAAGGAGGTAGTGGTGTGGGTATGGTGTAAAGGATGAGGAGATGGAGAGAAATTAGTTTGTTAGTTTAGTTAGTTAGTTTTGGGTAATAGATCAGAGACTTAGATCAGTGCCATGGTGTGTTGTAGGGTGAAGTGAGGCGACCATAGCCAGGGCGGAGGTGTGAGATGCGACCTTACCTCTTCCTCTTCCTCGTCGTGATGTTCTCCTCAACTTTCTCAATGGACGCCGCCGCCGCCGCCCTGCCCTGTTAGTCGTTACAGGCAACTGCTTTCTCACAGCTCACTATACCAACCACACTACCAGCCACACTGTACTGCCAATATAATTACTACATCACACATTGAAAACAGCACCACACCACGCCAGCCACAAGACGTCACCTACTCTTTGCTACCAACACTGCCAATTTAACAATGTACACTGTCACAATACTTCAACTACGTCATAACACCACACTGCCGCTACAACACTACACAGCTACCGTATAGTGCCACATTTTTAACACATTGCCGACACAATAACACACTCCTTAGTCCCAATACAACACCACACTGCCACCACAACACTGTTACCTCAGAAGCACTACACTGCTACCACAGCACCACACTGGATCCAAGACACTATGCCACATCACCACACTGGGTCCACCATGCTACGCTACCACAACACTACCACACTGGATCCACCATACTACTCTACCTCACCACACTGGATCCACCATACTACTCCACAATACCACACTGGAACCACCATACTACTCTACCACACCACCACACTGGATCCACCATACTACTCCACAATACCACACTGGAACCACCATACTACTCTACCACACCACCACACTGGATCCACCACACTACTACACAATACCACACTGGATCCACCGTACTACTCTACCACACCACCACACTGGATCCACCATACTACTCCACAATACCACACTGGATCCACCACACTGGATCCACCATACTGGATCCACCGTACTACACAATACCACACGATCCACCATACTACTCTACCTCACCACACTGGATCCACCATACTTCTCTACCACACCACCACACTGTATGCATGTATGGGTTTCGTGTAAATGTAAAAATGAGTTAAATGTCTCCACAACGACAGTAAACATCGTGGCGGCTCTCGGGTGCAGGAGACCATCACTCACGATTGTAATTGGTAGTGAGGCTTCGAGGCAGATATAACTCTCTTGTTTATGGTAATGTTCTCTTGTGGGAGGGGCGGGCTGCTGTGGTAGGTGGGGGGCTGCTGTGGTAGGAGGGGCGGGGCTGCTGTGTAGGAGGGGCGGGCTGCTGTGGTAGGAGGGGCGGGCTGCTGTGATAGGTGGGGGGCTGCTGTGGTAGGAGGGGCGTGCTGCTGTGATTGGTGGGCGGGCTGCTGTGGTAGGTGGGGCGGGCTGCTGTGATAGGTTAGGTAGGTAGGTGATATAATTTCCTTCTACGTGATAGAGGTTAGAAGCAGGAGTGTTCAGAACAGACCGGTCATAGAGGGGTCAGGTATTTTTTTTATGGTGACGAGGAGAAGGACCCATCCCTCACGCACGCTTCCTGTACTCACGGTAGCTGTACTTAATCACTATTACTCAACCCTAAAAAGAATTTATGTCACGTCGCGTCGTGGAGGTAATGTGTATTGGTATTTCTTGTGGATGACAGACGGGAAGAGAGCACGGGAAGAGGTCTGTATATATGGTGAAACTGGATGTGTGTGTGTGTGTGTGTAGGGGGGCTGGGGGGGGGTTAAATAATTATGTCCTTGCTGTAAATTGTTTTCAAATGGTGGTGGAGGTTATGGGGAGGGATGGGTGTGGTGGGGGGTGACCAAGGCAGAGAAAGGGGTGGGAGGGGTGGGGAGGGTAGACGTGTTATTTGGTAGAGAGAGTATTGTACAGGTAGATAAGCCGCGTGAGACCAACCCCCCCCACCCCCCACCCCCGCCTCGTGGTCGTAGTTCCTCTCCGCACCTCACCCAAACACTGCAGTAATTCACTCCCCTGGGGGTGTCGTGTCCACCGTCGACCACCAAGGCGGGAAAAAATCTATTAAGGGAAAGAATGAGTCATCGTCCTTTACTAGTTCAAGCTGCCTACCGTGTTATTACCTGAATTAATGAACAAAAATTCACACACTTAGAACTGTGTGTAAGGTGTAATCATGAAGCTGTGTTATTATTCTTTATATTATTTGTTATTGGTCGTGACGTAATACCGTGTAGTTGATACTCACGCCGAGGTTATGTGATTGATGGTGATTACCTTCTCTGAGATTATACTGTAGTGTACACCTTACTCGTGTGTTGTGTGTTGCCAGGTGTTCCTCCACACCTCCGACCTTTCTTCAAGAACAGAGGGAGGACCTTGTATGGTAGAACAAACAGCCATAGTCATTGGTGGTGTCTCCTCTTGAAGCTCCGGTGTGATGACAGTTGTAGCAGGGCCGGGCGGTGGTCACTCGGGGAACCAAGAGAAAGCGTTAATGCTGCTGTCAGGTGAGGTTTGTTCCGTGTGGTCAGCTGGACGGTGACACTTTGAGGTACAGGGAGGACCGCTGGTGATGGAGCCTGTCTACTGTACACCTGCACACTAATACTACCATTAATATCATACCAGAGTTTATAAGTTAACACGTATATCATTTTTCATTTCCAAGATAAAGTTAAATACGTGTTTGTAAACGTTCCTGAAGGGGGCGGGGGAGAGGGTAGAACTGTAAGGAGTGTGTAGCAGCTATATTAAGCAAGGGACAGGAGAGTCGGGTGGGGTGGGGTGGGGTGGGGTGGGTGCGGGAGACTACAAGACTGGCTCCCTGGCCTGACGTTGTCCCGGACAGTGGGGAAGCAGGTTAATGGGTTTATTGGTGTGTCGTGTACACCTTCGCCTCACTTCACTTGGACTGGGATGTAGGTCACTAGTGCCCTCATGCACGCCTGCCACACGCCCACCACATGCACACACGCCCACCACATGCAAACGCGCCTACCACACACACTTCATCTCATAAACACTCTTACACACGTGTATTATTGTACACCGCTCACTGTAACACCATCAAGTGTAGCGATAACTGTGATGAGCGAGTTTGATTTAATTATCGTAGTTGTAAAGCATAGGTTAGGTTGGTATTGTGTCTTATATGGGTAACAAGTTAATTATCTGGTTGTTTATTATTATTATTATTGTTATTATTGTTATTATTATTATTATTGTTATTATTATTATTATTATTATTATTTTATTTCTGTATTATTATTATTTATTTATTAGTTTGTATATTTATAATGGGTAATATAGTGACGAGAAGGAAGGTCACTTAAAACTGTTGTCTACGTCGTGGGTGACGTGACGAGAGGGGTGGGAGGGAGGGTCTGGCCGGACGATAACGAGAGTGAGGGAAAGTTGGAGGTGTGATGTAAGGACAAGGTCGACGGGACAAACACCGTAGATGGTAGACTGATAACACATGTTCTCTTAAGAGGTCAGTCAGGCGGCAGATTAGGGCTCAGGCTGGACGGGTAGGTGAGCTGAACTGGTCCTGGGAAGGATTTTACCTGGAACAAGAATTTTTGGTAGTAGGGGGGGCATAGGTAACTGTCACCTGTGTGTGGGTTAGATTAGGTTAGGGTGGGTTAGGTTAAGTATGTACTGTTGAAACGACTGGAGAAACACTGGACAGACTGGGAAATAAACTCCAAAATAATCCTTGTCGAAACCAAGTGGAATCCTCATTGACGTCGTCTGTAACTCTCACTTCACAAGGTAGCAACTCCTACACGAGGTCAATTCTGTGAGAGGTCCAGCGTGTTGTCTACAGAGCGAAAAGGTTTGGAGTGGAAAAAACCGCTGCTGAATTTATTTAGAGTGAAGGAAGAAGAGTGAGGCAGGGGGTGTGTGTACCGTAGTGCTGTCTGGACAAGGACGCTACACACCTTCACTTGTGTTCAGAGATGGATGGACACAGACTGAGAATCATTGTGTGGTCACCCAAATTCACGACTATTGAGCATTTTGACGTGTGTCCAGATTTATCTTCTCCCTCCCTTCCTCTCCCCATCCCTCCCTTCCTCTCCCCATCCCTCCCTTCCTCTCCCCATCCCTCCCTTCCTCTCCCCATCCCTCCCTTCCTCTCCCCTTCCCTCCCTCCCTGTTATGTCAAGTTCTATTCAAAAGAAGGTAAAAGTTCTTGGGTTTTTTTAGACACAACAAAAGCGTTGATAATGTTTCACCGCTCTGAAGGAAGCGTTTGGTCACGTTCCATTTATCAGAGACGTAGTTTTTTGGTCTCGTGTCTTTGTTCTTATAAAACTCGACTGATGTTTGAGGGATAAAGTTGATGACCACATTATTTAATCTCTGTAAATTGTTGTTAAATACTTGTTTGATTAATGTTTGGTAACTCCGCCATCAGTCTCTCTCTCAGCATAAAATTCCACCTCAAGAAAAATTATCCTCAGAATATGTGGTGATGTGCCCCGTCGACGAGCATGTTGACGGAGGTGTGATATATGATGTCCGGGGCCCCACATGGTCCTACCTGGGCAGTATAACACATGGGTGGCCTCCAACAGTCACATGTTTTGGGTGTGTACGGTGTGTGTGTGTGTTAGTGTTGGTCACATAGTGTGTATTGGTTCGCTTTCTCCACGTGTGTCGTCCCTCACCTCACTACAGCTTTACCCCCGCCTAGTCTTTGTCTGGTGAAGTGGTGTCTGTCTGTGTCTGTCTGTCTTGTAAGGTTATGATGCCGTTCATCTTTGTTGTCTCTCTCTCTCTCTCTGCGAGTTTTATTTTTATTCTTTTATTTTTACGAATACAAAATATATAATACCAAGAATGTATCCAGAGCGACAGAAGACTTCCTCGTGTGGGAATATCACTCCTCCCTCCTTGAGTGTGGTCGCTGTTGCTAACTGTAATTGGTGTTCCTTATTACCTGTACAAGTTCCTGGTGTCTGTAAAGCTCACCTGTGTGGCTTGTGTGATCTAGTTTAGTGCTCTTGTTGTGGATGTGTCGTGGCTAAATTTACGTCGTCTTATTAATGTTGAAGTGGAGTCTTATGGAACACACACACACACACATACACACACACACACACACACGCACACACACACACACACACCATAAATGGATGATTCAGCATGGTGGCAGCTGAGAGGAATCTATTTTGTAATTCTCTATAATATTTCTTTTGCAATACAGACACGTACTTTGCTTACATCGGGAGGCAAGTATATTAGCTTTTAGACAAGGTTCATGAGTCACAGCACTGGAGATGATGGATGGTGTTAATGTGTCCAGAATTCTTGTCTTACACTAACATACGAGGGGTATATATTAGGTGAAGTGGGTGACATGATCTTGAATTGTTAACGCTTGGTCGTATTTTATTAGGGATTTGGTGATGCTCGTGTGTGTGTGTGTGTGTTGGCACTATTAGACCACACACACACACACACACTCGCTGCCCCCCCCCCCAACTAGTTCGTCACTTACTGTCACCAAGACCAGCCATCAGTCAGCCCCCACCGACCATCAACATCCTGCCACTCGCCCCTAAAAGCTCCCCCGCCCCGCCCCACCCCCTTCAAGCCACCCACCTGAAGGCAGCGGCCATCAATACCAAGGTGCACTGCGGGCGTGTGTGAGGCGAGGCGGGAGGTGTATGTGGAAGCAATACGGTAAAGGGGTTGTAAATCTTGGTGCTGGTCGGGTCAACGGCACCTGACCCACTCCACTGATTGAGTCGCACTCCTTACCTCACCTTCATGGTCTCCCCTTACCTCACCTTCATGGTCCCCCGCACTTACCTTACTTCACCTCACTTTCATGGTCCCCCCTTACCTCACCTTCATGGCCCCCTACCTCACCTCATGGTCCCCCCTTACCTCTCCTTCATGGTCCCCCCCTCACCTCATGGCCCCCCCTGCCTCACCTTCATGGCCCACCCCCCCACACTCCGTCTTTATGCACTCCCCCGTACTGGACCAGGAATGTGTGGGGCTGCCGGAATAACACTATACATTACCACCACAGTGTATTGAGTGACGTCCTGTGTAATTTTCATGAGTCAGGAGGGTGGGAAGGCAGTCATGATGGTATGTAACTTGTGTGTGGTTTTTTTTTTTTTTTGGTGGTGGGGAGGGGTGGGGGGTGGAGACAGGTTGGGTCTTTGGTCCTACGTGAAGATATAGAGAGTTGATATTTGTTTACGTTTACACCTGTCGGGGCATTACAGGTATATACAGTCGTCAGTTGGTTCCAGTGATGTCTCAGGACGCATAAAGGTTTGTTTTACAAATTTTGTGTTATGGATCACTCACACGCCTTGGGGGTAAATGAACCCTTTTTCTCAAATATCCCGGCACCTGTCTGGTTATCCTAGGCAGGACAGGTTACAGAAGACTGTAACCTGGATAACAACAGTTTGGGTACACGAATTCATAACTTGTAGTGAAGTTTCTGCATTCACCGGCGCCGAATTAGTGATCGCTGACCTGGTTACCTGGTCTGGTTACCTGGACCAGTATTAATTTTCTCTTCCTCATCATAGCTACACTTTTTTACGAAACAAACAATGAAAGTAAACAAGAATATGAAAGTGTAAAACTGCTTTCTGGGTGAATGAGTGAGTGGTCAAGTGATGTTTGTTGTTCTAATTAATTATAAATAACAATAAAAGTCCTTCATAATAAACAATTACTTTATATACACTTAAGATATTCATGTTTTCATTATTACCCTAAAAATTAAAGTCTTGATTTTTATTCCTTCATGAGAAAATGTATTTGTTTACCGTGTCATATGTTAGTGTAGTGTAGCCCGGCTGCTGTCGTTTAGGGTGCTGGGTAATAATCTTATTTACTACATCCGCTTTGTGTGAATACCGTGGAGGCTAAAATATATAGGTTGAAAATGGAGGAAGAAAACAGAAGAGCGAAAGAAGACATGAGCAAGGGAAGAAGATGATACGGGGAAGGAGAAGCTAAGGATGTTCTTAAACTGTGAATAAAAATGAAAAACAAAAGAAAAAGTAAAGGATAAATGATTGTGCTTAAAATGTATAACTTCTTAAAGGCCCTTGAATAATGATACAGACTAGCATTCATTCACTCACTCAGTCGTGTTTTTATATATTGTGTGTATGTGTGTGTGTGCCAATGCAACTTTCCATGTGGCTGGCTGGCTGGGTCACATTGCTGCAGTTGGACAAAAGTTGAAGGTTAGTGGACCAGAGTGTACATAAGAGCGGGGGGGTCACTACACTTACCAGATCTCTGCTCAGTTCTCGTTACACTCCCCCCAGAAAAAAAAAACTAAGTGACCACAGGAATGTTCTCTGTTGTAGGTTTTATATGTGTCCGGTATAAGAAAAGATGGCGGGATAGCTTGAAGACGGGAGTAAGACCTTGAGATTACTATATATTTATTTATTTATTATTCAGACAGGTACAAGTCAACCAAGAACTGTGGATAGAACTTTCTTGTGGTGGTGGTGGTAGTTGTCCTCGGTAGCTCGTTCACCAAGCCACAGTGAAGGTGACAGTCACACCTCAAACATGATGCTTCCTCATGGCTGCTGAGATGAGTCACAGTAGCTTATCAAAATACCTCTTGGTACTCTGGGACATCAAAATACCTCTTGGTACTCTGGGACATCAAAATACCTCTTGGTTCCCTGGGACATCAAAATAATACCTCTTAGTACCCTGGGACATCAAAATACCTCTTGGTACCCTGGGACATCAAAATACCTCTTGGTACCCTGGGACATCAAAATACCTCTTGGTACCCTGGGACATCAAAATACCTCTTGGTACCCTGGGACATCAAAATACCTCTTGGTACTCTGAGTCATAAAACTACTTACTGTTACATGTTGTGGCGGCCTCCAGCTTGTTATGGCTTTGGGTGTTATCATCCAGGGAGATGGTACGATAGGTTAACGCTCTCAAGGCCGCCTCACACCCTTGTTATAGTTACTAGATCTTCCCTGTGTGTGTGTGTGTGTGTGTGTGTGTGTGCGCTCTTTCATAGGTCAAAGCTTTAGTTGAATTACGTGAGAGCAAGATAAAAAATATATTTAATCGAGAAAAATGACGCCTGTCGCACCAAGGAATTATATTGTATTATTTATAGTTTGTGTTCACTGAGAAATGTGTGAGGCCGCCAGGTTGTTGGTTTAGTTATAAGAGGTGTGGAGTGAGTGTCGTCCACATTCATTACTGGAGTAGAGACCTGTTGGTAGTAAGTCAGGTACTGTAGTCGTAATGTGAGTCGTCTTATATATATATACATATTATTATTATTATTATCTTTAACTCGGGAAATAAGAGGCCATAATATATCTTGATGACGATAAACGGTGAGTCCGAACGGAAGATTTAAAGCAGAGGGAGTTGTTTGCAGGGAGCTGAAGTATAATGAATTAAGAGCCTAATGATGAGTGATGATCGTCCACGGTCCTGCTGGAGAGACAAGAGTGATGATGCTCCCTGGCGCACTGTTGCCAACACCAGAAAAATCATCATATCTTGAGAGTTTTATGGTCCCGTCGGCAGCTGTTTTGGTGGCGTTTTAATCAAGATTAGTGATTTTATTAAGGTGATATTTAGGTTTTTAAGCAACTTTTAGGTTTGATGTGAGTGACTTTTAGTGTTCGGTTGATAGTGTGATGAAGCGTTTTTGACCAGAGTTTATATATAATAGTGGACACAATGTGGTTGGTTTATTTCAAGTAGATAGAGAGTGAAGTTGAGGAGAGAGACGTGGTGTTAGTTGTGTGTGTATCCTCCGGGCAGGGGAAAGTGTGACTGTTTACAGGTGTCCGGCCCCATCCTTGTTCACTGACTCGCGGCCCTGTCAGGTATTTAGGCCACCGCTGACACCCCTGCCGCTGCTACTACACCTGCTGCTGCCACACCTCTACCACACCTACTGTTGCCACACCTCTACTACACCTGCTGCTGCCACACCTCTACCACACCTACTCCACCTCTCTACACCTGCACTGCCTCCTACCTCCACACACCTGCTGCCCACATCTCTACCTCCACCACCTGCTGCTGCCACACCGCTACCTCCACCACACACCTGCTGCTGCCACACCTCTACCTCTACCACACCTGCTGCTGCCACACCGCTACCTCCACCACCTGCTGCTGCCACACCTCTACCTCCACCACATGTTGCTGCCACACCTCTACCACCACACCTGCTCCCACACCTCTACCTCCACCACACCTGCTGCTGCCACACCTCTACCTCCACCACACCTGCTGCTGCCCACCTCCTACCTCCACCACATGTTGCTGCCCAACCTCTACCACCACACCTGCTACCACCTCTACCTCCACCACACCTGCTGCTGCCACCTCTATCCCACCACACCTGCTGCTGCCACACCTCTACCTCCACCACACCTGCTGCCCACACCTCTACCTCCACCACATGTGCTGCCACACCTCTACCCACCACCTGCTGCCCACACCTCTACCTCCACCACACCTGCTGCCACACCTCTACCTCCACCACACCTGCTGCTGCCACCCTACCTCCACCACCTGCTGCTGCACACCTCTACCTCCACCACCTGCTGCTGCCACACCTCACCTCCACCACACCTGCTGCTGCCACACCTCTACCTCCACCACCTGCTGTCTCCTCCACCACACCTGCTGCCCACACCTATACCTCCACCACACCTGCTGCTGCCACACCTCTACCTCACACACCTGCTGCCACCGCTACATCACCACACCTGCTGCTGCAACCTCCTCCACCACACCTGCTGCTGCCACACCCCACCTCCACCACACCTGCTGCTGCCACCTCTACCCCTCCACCACACCTGCTGCCACACCTCTACCTCCACCACACCTGCTGCTGCCACACTCTACCTCCACCACATGTTGCTGCCTCTACCCACACCTGCTGCCCACCTCTACCTCCACCACATCTGCTGCCACACCCTACCACCACACCTGCTGCCCCCTCCCACACCCCACCCTCCCCTCCACCGTGCTGCCACACCTCTCCACCCACCACACCTCTCCTCCACACCTGCTCCTCACCCTCACCTCCACCACCTGCTGCCACACCTCTACCTCCACCACTAACACCTTGCACCTCCTACCTCCACCACACCTGCTGCTGCCACACCACTCACCCTCCTCTGCTGCCACCCTACCTCCACCACACCACACCTCTGCCTCCACACCCACACCTCTACCTCCACCACACCTGCTGCTGCCACACCTCTACCTCCACCACACCTGCTGCTGCCACCTCCACCTCCACCACAGTGCTCCCACTCTACCTCCACCACACCTGCTGCCACACCCCACTCCACCACACCCTGCTGCCACACCCCACCTCCACCACACCCTGCTGCTGCCACCTCCACCACACCTGCTGCTGCCACCCTACCTCCACCACACCTGCTGCTGCCACACCTCTCCACCTCCACCACACCTGTCTGCTGCCACACCTCACCTCCCCACCTCCACCACCTGCTGCTGCCACACCTCCCACCTCCACCACACCTCCACACACCCCCACCTCCACCACACCTGCCACACACCCTGGCCCCTCCACCACACCTGCTGCTGCCACACTGCGCCCCCACCACACCTGCTGCCGCCACACCTCTACCTCCACCACACCTGCTGCTGCCACACCTCTACCTCCACCACACCTGCTGCCGCCACACCTCTACCTCCACCACACCTGCTGCTGCCACACCTCTACCTCCACCATTCCTGTAACCCACCACCACCCTACCAGCTGCCATCACCACCTCCATCATCGACTCCCACAGTCAGTGCTTGAGCCACCACCACCACCACCACATTCTCACCCTTTCTGCTTTTCCTTTCTCTCTTCCCTTCTCTCGGTTCTCTTCCTCCATCACCCACACATCCTCATTCTTATGTCCCTTTTCACATTCCTTTCCTCTCTCTCTCTCGCTTTCTCTTCCTGTTCCTCTCTCACCGTACCCACCAACAGCTCGTGCTCGTGTAGTGATGATAGCTGGAGTGTGTGACCCGGACAAACAGTAGTTCCCACCTCGTGTGTGTAGTGATGGGGGCAGCAACTACACACACACACACACACACAGAGGCTCTCATGCATGGTGCCCACAAGCTGGTAGGAAGTGTGGGTATGAATGGCTCCAGCTTGGTATTTCCGAGGTCAGGCGGACAAGCAGAGCCCTCCCCGACTCTCGCTCCATCTTGGCCGAAGACAGTTCTTGCCTCATGGTCTGTCTCCGTGAACGAGTCTTCAGTCTTGTTCCCCACTCTTGATTCACACGCTCTATGTAGTAATAGTGATGGTATTAGTAGAAGTGTTTGGACTGTTTGGTCATCATCATCATCATCATCATCATCATCATCATCATCATCATCATCATCATCATTATTATTATTATTATTATTGTATTATTATTATTATTATTATTGTTGTTGTTGTTGTTGTTGTTGTTGTTGTTGTTGTTGTTGTTGTTGTTGTTGTTGTTATATACAGGGTAGTTACTGTTGCTCTTGCACTGCCTCTCTACATCACTCGGCTGTCTCCGTCAAGCACCTGTAATTATAATATCTTCTTCACTTAAGTATAATGGCCTGGTTCACAAATCACTCAACACTTGTCTACCTTCACCCATCCTATAGACACACACACACACACACACACACACACACACACACACACACACACACACACACACACACACACACACACACACACACACACACACACACACACACACACACACACACACACACACACACACACACACACACACACACACACACACACACACACACACACACACACACACACACACACACACACACACACACACACACGCACACACACACACACACACACACACACACACACACACACACACACACACACACACACACACACACACACACACACTAGGGTGTCTCCCCCTATGGTATTTCTCAATATCTGGCAGCATGTTCATCACTCCCTCATATTTCTCACCCCTGGGCTGCAGGCTTGGCGGTAAATAGGTATTGTACACTTTATGAAACCTACCCAATTTAGGGAGTCTGCCCCAGCATGTATACCTGTCCAATACCTGCCAACTCTTTATTAAACCTGGCGGCTTCTTGCTTACTCTCCCCTGTGTGTGTGTTGAAATGCCCTGTAGTATGACCTTCTCCCCACCTAGTTATTATATATCATATTTGTATCACTTATGTTACTTGTATATTATTTGTTAGACCCATTCCCCAATTATGTAACTGTATATTTTCATCCTTCCGGCTGCCATGCTCTTTCAATACTCCGTTAATTATTATTATCACACACACACCCACACACACACACACACACACACACACACACACACACACACCAGGCTCCCTCACATGCTGGAACCTCTACCAAATTCTGTTCTGTTTTATCCTATACTGTATTCCCTTCTATTTTGTGTTACCAGTATATGGCTGGACTCTCCCGCTCACCAACTGTAGAATGTTTCTCAATATTTTTTTTTTAACTTTGTAGAAATTTAACTGTTTGTTTTATTGTGTTTTATCTTGTTTTATAGCTACTCTGAGGCGGACTTGTCGGTGACTGGTCTTGTCATTGTCACACTCTTAGGTGGATGTGTGACCTGAATCATCTTAAATATACAGGGAAGAAAACAATGTCCAAGAATGCCTGTGAAGGGATTAGTGACTAGAATTAATTTGCGGATTTTTCACGTTTTTTCAATTTTTTTATTTTTTTATTTTTTTTACAGGGAGCCAAAAATAAAAGTCTGTCTGTCTGTCTATTATTATTATTATTATTATTATTATTATTATTATTATTATTATTATTATTATTATTATTATTATTATTATTATTATTATTATTATTATTATTACTATTATTACTATGTAAGGGTGACGACCATGAACACACTTGATTGGATTAGTTACTTGAATCATTGTTTGACTTTTTTTATGATAGATTTCTTCAAGAATTACAGAACCTACGATTTTATTGTCTATATAAGGAAGTAACTGCTGCATCGAACCATCCATTTATTCCACACAAACACCGTAAGTTGATGTGTTTCCTCGAACGCCTTCACTGTACTGACCTTTCGTGTTGACTTACTCCCCAGACACACACACACACACACACACACACACACCAACGGACATCTTATGCAATCCTGCCTTCCTCCTCCCACACCCGCTGACTGGCCACTACCTGATATTTCTACGACCTCGCTCCTACTATTTCTCTCTTTGTACCTCCCCTCCTCCTTACTGCTTTACCTCCTCCCCTCCTTACTGCTTTACCTCCTCCTCCTTACTGCTTTACCTCCAGCTCCTCCCCTGCTGTTATACCTCCTGCTTTCCACCCCCCTCTTCCCTGCTCTTGACCGGCTGCCCGTGGTCATGCTTGTTGCTCTTCACTTGGCGTGAGGGCTACGACAGGTGCATCTCTCCACTGCTCACGCCCATTCCTAGAGTCTTAGCCACACACACACACACACACACACACACACACACACACACACACACACACACACACACACACACACACACACACGGGGCTGCCTATGAATATCACACCTCCGTCTGTCACTCATCATCTCTCAATATGGCCCACTCTCACCACCTGTCCCGGTACACTGAGGACCACACACTACACCTGGTCCATCACTGTGTACCTGTGGACCACACACTACACCTGGTCCATCACTGTGTACCTGTGGACCACACACTACACCTGGTCCATCACTGTGTACCTGAGGACCACACACTACACCTGGTCCATCACTGTGTACCTGAGGACCACACACTACACCTGGTCCATCACTGTGTACCTGAGGACCACACACTACACCTGGTCCATCATTGTGTACCTGAGGACCACACACTACACCTGGTCCATCACTGTGTACCTGAGGACCACACACTACACCTGGTCCATCACTGTGTACCTGAGGACCACACGACAAGTTAATCTGGTCCTTCTCTCACTTGGTCCTATACTAAACATGAGCCCAGAAGTACACGGGGTCCCTCGTGTATAGCCTGCAAGTTCTCGTCAAGAATCTGTACAATACTGGAGTTGGTTACTGAGTGTTAAAACAATGAAGCAGACTGTGCAACGTTCGGAAATATATCGTAACCTCCATAAACCTAACCTAACCTAACCTAAGCTAAGGTAACCTAACCTAATCAAAATTTTCTATTCGACATTCGGTATGTCTTGCAGTTAGTAGTTATTGAAATATACTGGTTGGTAGAACAACAATGTGTATATGTGTCATTGTTATTAGGAATTTAGAAGGAATGGGACCAATTTGGGTTGTCGCCCGTTGGTCGAGAGTCTCGCTGCTGGTGCCCGGCATCTAGTGCTGTCCGTATACTGTTATTGTTATTCCAATCCAATTGTTATTCTATTTGGCGACCTGTGTGGTGTAATAATCAGCATTCTCGCCTCGCAAGCGAGCGGACCTGGGTTCGATTCCCGGCCAGGGTGAAACTATGGGCAAGTTTCTTTACGCCATTTGCCTCTGTCTACCCAGCAGTAATTGGGGACCTGGATGTCAATCGATTTGCGGATCGCATTCCAGGGTAATGGTTAGCCAATGCAGTTGGTGAGTTGTCCCGTCTTCTCGGACTATTCCTTGACACTGGGTCATGCAGCTCGTTAACTCAAGGTTTGATTGATGTGTTGGGGACAGCTTCAACACCTTAAACAAATTCACGCCTCGGTGGCCCTTGGGCCGGTCTTCCTCGTTACACGAAGGGCAACCATTATTGTACGTGTATATATTGTTATTCCCTATACGGCCTCCTTTCTTTCACTGGCTTGGCTCCCGCTGGTACAGGCTGCCACTACAGTACAGGCTGCCACTTCAGTACAGGCTGCTACCATTGTACAAGCTGCCACCACAGTACAGGCCGCCACCACAGAACTGGCCGTCAACCGCTGGTTACACGACCTCCCACACACCTCTCCTCGCCTTCACCTCCCAGGCTTGTCGAGTGTGGAGAGTGACTTCCGGAGACTGTGGGCAGTGTTACCTTTATACCACCTGCATATTTACCCAATTAGGCACGAGGGGGAATCGTGTGTGTGTGAATGTGTGCGTGTTTGCGTGCGTTTTTGCGTGTGCTTCCTGCCTCCAAACACTCTTGATATGCCTGGAAGAACTTACTATCCCCCCAAGGTTGTTCTGACACTTACTCCCGGAGTTGTAAACACGCCATTCCTATCTCACAGTAACTACAACACTGCCACGTTATCCTCTCTTTAGACTCTGCTGGGAAGGACGTGTGTACTGCACCTCCTACTCGGCCTAATATAACGTAACGTAGTGTGTGACTTATGCTAATACAGGTGTTGTGAAGGGTAAATACCTCGCCTAAGATAATGTTGTGAGGAGTTGGGGAGTTTCTGTCTCACTTGTATATAACAGAAGTTGTGGTGGGTGTAACAGTTCATTGATGGTGGTGGTGGTGATGATGATGATGATGATGATGATGATGATGATGATGGTGATGGTGATGATGATGATGATGTTGATGTTGTAATTATGATTTATTATTATTATTATTGTTATTGGCAGTAGTAGAAATAATAAAAATAATAATAATAATGATAATAATAATAATAATAATAATAATAATAATAATAATAATAATAATAACTCACCGTCGTCAATCTTAGCAGAATAAGAAACACAACTCTCACTTGTATTGTAATAACCGGTTGAGTGGAAGGCCAGAATGTGAACCTTTTAATACTTTTTTGGGGGGGTGGGGGAGGAAGAAGATGGTCAGTTGATTCTTTACGTGTGTCAGATGGCGTGTGTCAGATGGCGTGTGTGTCAGGTGGCGTGTGTCATATGGCGTGTGTCAGGTGGCGTGTGTCAGGTATGCGTGTAAAAATAGATTATGTAAAAATAGTGACGCGTGTGTCAGGTGGCGTAAAAATAGGTGGCGTGTGTCAGGTGGTGGTGACGTGACGCTGTTATTGTTATGTTAGGGTCTGAAGGCTGCCACTGGCTCTTACAATAAATGGTTACTCTGGTATTCTTTAGTTATTGATTCTGGTTAGCGTGATGAGACTTGTGTAGGAAGAGATATGTTCAGTATAAGGGGTGAACAGATGTATGTAGAACTGGAGTAAAAAGATGTGTGTATGGGGTGTGGCACCTGTGTTAGTGGTGTTGTTAAGGCTTCATGGGTGTCTAGTTCCAGGATTTCCCAATGCCTGAGGGAAGGAAGGCTAGCTAGCGCTACTGTCTCCATGGTGTGTGTGTGTGTGTGTGTGTGTGTGTGTGTGTGTGTGTGTGTGTGTGTGTGTGTGTGTGTGTGTGTGTGTGTGTGTGTGTGTGTGTGTGTGTGTGGCGTCTCTCACAGGTCAAAGGATAGAAAGTCTGGAATTCTGGTAAAAAAAAAACTTGTTATTTGGAAACCGATGAGAAATTTTTTGATAAAAGGGAGAGAATTATGAGAGAAATGGGGAGGTCAGGCCCTCTCTACCGGTGAGATGGGCGACGGTGATGCGAGTCGTATGAGACGTTTTTTATTCTGCTGGGTGTGTGTGTGTGTGTGTGTGTGTGTGTGTGTGTGTGTGTGTGTGTGTGTGTGTGCCTTGGTTATAGTGTAATAGTGAGTCAGTTCTGCCATGATGCCTAACACTGTACCTTGGGGGAAAATGCTGACACTACACACACACACACCATCACCCCTCCCGCCAGACGACACAAAGTTGGCGCCTTCTTGTTTACCTCCGGTGTTAAAGTCTTTATTTAAAATGAAGTTAGACGAGACAAAATATATTTACATCAACGTTAATGTAATTTGTTTAGTGTGAGGGACGGAAGAGTACTCGAGGCCGCACAGGTCAGGTCTCCAGGTCTGGGCTGGGTACGTGTGAATGTGGGAACTTGTGGTGCATATTACACGTCGCGTTTGTGTGTGGAGCTTGTCACTGAACCCTTCCTGGGTCCTCTCACCACCGTGGGTGATGCCCGCCCATGTACTGACCCAGATATTGATGAACTGTCACCCAGGTAGCAGCCAGAGCGGTCATGTTAGTTCACTGGACACTCTGAAGGCTTCCTACCTTCCTGTTCAACATTCATCATGCCCCTGCGCGTGTTGTGTTATCCTCTACTGACGGCCCCGGTCACCTCCAGTTGGTGTTAGGTTGTGTGTGTGTCTGGCAGTGGAATTCGTCAACTGTTGTTATAGTAAGAACTGCTGGTAATATAGTTTATGGTGGTGGAGTATAGTGAGCGGTGGTGGTGAGTGGTACGAGGATGGTCAGGGGAGGATGGTACAGTGGGTGATGGGTCAGGGAGGATGGTAGAAGATGGTATGGTGGGTCAGGAAGGATGGTACAGTGGGTCAGGAAGGATGGTACAGTGGGTGGTGGGTTAGGGAGGATGGTAGAAGATGGTATGGTGGGTCAGGAAGGATGGTACAGTGGGTGGTGGGTTAGGATGGATGGTAGGCGATGGTGTGGTGGGCCATGGGAGGATGGTAGGCGATAAGAAAGTGGGCGGAGATGACGACCCAAGCCCACCCTTGAGACACACAGTGGGAACGTGGACGAGGTCGGAGGTTGAGCTGAGAGGAAGGAAGGAGGGAGGGGCAGGCAGGGTAGGTAGAGGAGGAAGGCAGGGGTAGGCAGGGCGGCGGCAAGCGGGGGTGGAGAGCTGGCTGGCCTGGGTCGACTCGTCAGTGCTGGTGCGGCCGTGGTGGAGGCCGTTGCGTGTGTTTGTGTCAGTGTCGGAGTGCGGGGCTCGCGCTCTCTTGCCGGTACCTGTCTCTCTACTGCTTCTTGTGCCGCTAACACCGGTCTTGGTCACTCCAGCTCCTCTGTGCGGCCATTCGCCTTGTCAGCCACACATTTCCTGACTGTATTTGATTTAATATTATTCTCATTGAAAACTAGATTGGATATACGTCCCAGTGTTATCATAGAACTTTACTATTATATCCCCGAGACAAAAAAAAAACCTCTTGACTGAGATATGAGGAAAAACTATGTGTGATTGTGGAAAAAAATTGATACCGTATGTGTTAAATATATCTATATCGTGTTATCCCACATGTGAGGAAAACAAAACCGTGAACTGACTTGTATAGTGAACGATAAGGACACAGTGCTAACTTGGGGAATAACGAGTCAGGCGCAAGAGGAGGAGGAGGAGGCACTTGTCTCACTCTGTGCCACATCTCCCATCAACCCCCTTAACCAGTGCCTCTATATACCAGTGTTTAATAATGTGGCCGGGGAAAAAAGTCATAAATTTTGTCTTGGTTACTTTTTTCTCTAGATTTTTTCCGAGTTGTTAAAAAAATTATTCTCTGGCTATGGTTAAGTTAAACTCTGGCTGAAAGAAGATTATGATTACTTTTTGAGGTACTCTAGTAGTGAGATACCATGATAAAGTATTAGTACAAGAGACACCAGTGAGGTACCAATATGAAGCAATGGGGTATCGGAGTATGTAACAGTGTACCAGCCAGGGAGGAGGGACAGTACCAAGGGGTGGGGAGAGAGCGTCTGCCAGGTGCTGGAGCCCTCGAGTACCTTCGGGGATAATCTCTTGTTATTTGTGGTTATTACTGAATGACCAAAAGATGTGTGTGTGTGTGTGTGTGTGTGTGTACTTCTATGTGTGTCTGTGTGTGTACGTCTGTGTACGTCTATGTGTGTGTTTTTGTCTGTGTACGTCTGTGTGTGTCTGTCTGACTGTCTGTACGTCTGTGTGTGTTTTTGTCTGTGTGTGTCTGTCTGTACGTCTATGTGTGTATCTGTCTGTGTTCGTCTATGTGTGTTTTTGTCTGTGTACGTCTATATGTGTGTTTTTGTCTGTGTACGTCTATGTATGCGTCTGTCTGTGGACGTCTATGTGTATATCTATGTGTACGTCTATGTGTATATCTCTGTGTACGCCTATGTGTGTGTACGCTTATGTGTATATCTGTCTGTGTACGTTTATATGTGTGTTTTTGTCTGTGTACGTCTATGTATGCGTGTGTGTTCCGATGATAGATGAATCACTTGGAATGCCTCGAGGTAAGCCATGACAAACCTGCTCACCGATACCTGTGTTAGTTCACTGTTACACACACCGTTGCTTAATGATACAGTGTTTAGAGTTACTTTCGTGATTAATGTATTACCTTGAATTACCCTCTCCTCCCTCACCCCCCCACACCTCCCCACCTCCCCCACGACTCACCTACCCCACCCTCACCCCACACCTCACACCCCACCACCCCGACTCCCCACGACCTCACACCTACACCCCCCCCCCACGCCTCACACCCCCACCCCCACCCCACCCACCACACCTACAACGCCTCACCCCACCTACCCCCACACCACCCACCCCCCACCCCACACCACACCCCCCACCCCACCCCACCCACACCCCACCCACCCCACACACCCCCACACCACCCCACCCCCACCCCCCCACACCACCCACACCCACCCCAACACCACACCCACCACACACCCCTCACCCCCCACACCCTCACCCCACCCCCACCCACCCCACCTCCACCCCCACCCCACCTCCCCCCACCCACCCCCACCCACCACCCACCCCACCCACCCACCCACCCACCCCCCACCCCACCCACCCCACCCCACACCACACCCCACACCACCCACCCCACCCACCCCACACCACACCTCCCCACCCACCCCCCACGCCCCACCCACCCCACCTCCACCCCACACCACACCCACACACCACACCCACCACCCACCCACTCCCACACCCACCCCCCACCACCCACCCCACCCACCCCCACACCCCACCCACCCACCCCCCACCCACCCCACCCCACCCCACACCACACCCCACCTCACCCCACCCACCCCCCCCCCACCCCACACCTCCACCACACCCACCACCACCACACCCACCCCACCCCACACCACACCCCCCCCACCCACCCCACACCCACCCACACTCCCCACGCCTAACACCCACTCACCACACCCCACCCTCACCCCCCACACTCACCCCCACTCACTTCACTCACCTCACGCCCAGAAACATTCACTCTAATCTCAAACCCCACCTCACCCCCCACACTAAAAACTCTTTAATTGAGAAAAAATTACCGAGGAATATAATTGTATTATTGTTATTATTGTTATTATTATCATTAAATATTATTGACGCTCCGCTCAGTAGTTTTGACATTAACTGACATTAGGTAACCAGTCTTCTCTGTTATTCTGATATTTTCAAACAATCAGCTTTCCCTAATAAGTTTTAATTGTACATTTAATTAACATTTTCCGGAGAGCGTGTTGTGTGGTAATGAGAGCTGGGTGCTGAAATGTCATCGTGTGGAAACAAAACCAGAAGAATGCATGAGTGGGGATCCTAGTTTGGTAGAAACCGCTTTTTTGTGGTGCGGAAATGATGTAGTGGCAAGCATAAGGTGGTGAGGTGGTGGTTGGTGGGGGTGTGAGGTTGTGGTAGTGGCGGTGTGATGTTGTGGTGGTGGGGTTGTGGTAGTGGTGAGGGTGTGAGGTTGTGGTGGTGGGAGGGTGAGATAGTGGTGGGGTTGTGGTAGTGGTGAGGGTGTGAGGGTGAGGTTGTGATAGTGGTGAAGTAGTGATGATAGGGAAAGGGTGTGAGTAGCCATTGGTTATTGAGTGGTGATAGTGTTTAAAAATACACTCCCACTCCCGTTATTGCGTCTACTCCTCCTGACAGTCTCAACCTATTCCATTATTATCTTCCCTTATCACCACCACCCACTATAATTACCTCAATCACAATAAAAAGACAGAAAACCGACGTAAGTAGAGGAGAAACGGCAATAAATGATGTATGCATAAATAAGAAAACACTCAAACATACTGGTTTTCCGTAGCAAGGGAGGGAGGGAGGTGTTGATTTTCCGTAGCCAAGGAGGGAGGGAGGTGTTGATTTTCCGTAGCAAGGGAGGGAGGGAGGTGTTGATTTTCCGTAGCCAAGGGAGGGAGGATGTGTTGTTTTTCCGTAGCCAAGGAGGGATGTGTTGTTTTCCGTAGGGAGGGAGGGAGGTGTTGTTTTCCGTAGCCAAGGAGGAGGTCGGGGAGGGGGTAATGCCTGACCTTCCTACCTGCCACGAGTGTTTCAATACAAGTTAGTTGTTATAATTGTTAATAACGTGATAAGCGAGAGCAATTAGGCCAGGTTGTTCCCCCAGAAATCCCATTAATTATTGTATGACGTCAGTAGTTATTGTCTGACGTCAGTAATTTGCATCGTGTTACTATTCGTTACGTTTGAGAGGTGTTGTAGTACTGTGTTTGTCGATGGTCAGTACTTTAATTGTGGAGTGTAGCAAAAAGTAGGTAGATTAAGTGTGGAGTTGAGGAAAGTATTTTAAGTAGAAAGTAAAATAAATCTAAGTTTTACTGTAATCTGATTTTAATACGTGGAGGACCAGCATGATCTAGGGGACAGAGAGCTCCTCCTCCTCCCCCTCCTTCGTCAGTAGTAACAGCCAATTAGAGGAAACGTTAAAGGTCTTGGCCATAGTTTACACACTGTCTTAATTGAGTCATCGGCGAGGTGTGGATGAGTCTCCTATTGGCTAACCTGAGATACAAAACACATTAAGGGATTATTTTATCAATTGTGTTTGTTTTTTTTTATCTTGTTCGTCCTGATGTTTATTATTATTATTATTATTATTATTATTATTATTATTATTATTATTATTATTATTATTATTATTATTATTCTGTAGAGGTGGTGTTGGCTGAGGGGGTCATTATTGAAGGTGTCCAGAGCTCAGACTAAACTTGCTTCCCCGTTGAGAATTACTTTTACCAGCCACTTGATGTTGAAAGACGTATTTACTCCGTTGTGTGTCGGGCAATATTGATCAAGGTGTTGTTTACACTTTAATTATAAGGTATTGCTTACACTTTAATTATAAGGTCTTGTTTACACTAATTAAACCTGACTCAATAGAAACTTTGGGTCACATGAAGAATCTACACCCCAGTTTATTTCACCTGAAGATTAACCATCCTAATACTGTTTGAGGGGATGAACTTAGGTTAGGTTAGGTTAGGTTAGTGTTTGGGGAGTAAGGATAGGTTAGTCCTTAAGATTCACACACACACACACACACACACACACACACACACACACACTATCCCTGATGTGTTCCAAAAAAACAAAAATTCTCTCATTCTCGTTTTTATGCGAGAATTTCTTTAGTTGTTAAGACCTAACACACACATATTAAGTTCCTGTATAGACCACTACAGCTACAGTGAGTCTTAACCTTAGCATGTAGCATTATTGGTCAGTAGATACACGGCCTCTACAGCATCGTTTAATGAGAATGTTTTAAAGTCGAGATAAAAAAACAGACGAGACTCAACTGTCATGGGTAGTAGAAGAAAAAACGCTTATAAGGAATTGATGAGGAGATCATAGTAGGAGACTTGTGGGGCCTCGGGAGTCTCCTAGTCTTACCCCTCGGGAGATATAAACCTGTCCTACCCCGACACACAACGCCACTCTATCCGTCACTATCATACCTCGGGACCTGTGGAGCCTTGACGGGTTCTCACGGTGCTGGTGTGTGATGCTCGGCTCAGTTAACCTCTGACTGTTAACACAAGTCGGTCATGTTATGTTTTATAAGGTGACGTAAACTTAAAGCCATATGAAATCTATGTATTGTAGCGAGGTGTGGTTTTATAGGGTAAGGATGGATGGTTGCGGGGTATATGTGGATGGTTGGGGAGGGTACTTATGTGGATGGTTGGGGAGGGTACTTATGTGGATGGTTGGGGGGTATATGTGGATGGTTGGGGAGGGTACTTATGTGGATGGTTGGGGAGGGTACTTATGTGGATGGTTGGGGAGGGTACTTATGTGGATGAGGTGGCAGTAAAGTTGTCGAGGAATGTTTGTGTGTGCCCAGCCATCATCCACTTTGGTCCTCATTCAACCCGACCCACTTCTCTGAGCCTAGTGAACATGATCTAGTTATCATTATTCCTCTAAACAAGATGACCAGATTGCTTAATGTGGATCCAACCGGTAGTCAACATCTCGGGTATTCTACTATTAATCATTGTCGACTTTGTTAACGAGTTCCCCGCATCTTAAGTGAAGGGGAGAGGGACGGACGGAGGGGGGCTGATTCACACCCCCCTCTTCCTAGCCTCTCACTCCCCAGCCCCTCACTACCCAGCCCCCCTCCCCCCTCCCCCCCTGTTAGCGGGATGGGACCTGGTGATACCCTCCCTAATCTCGACCTTTGATACAGCGCTGCCATACCCAGGCCTCTTGAACTAGTTAAGTAATTAGTATTTTATCCATTTCCTGCCATATCTTGGGGATTACGTCCTTTTTGCACGAGGTTGTTTGTGGTGCGTGGCTATAGTTCAGCTGTTTGTAGTCCTGTGTGTCCAATCATGACGGAGTTCAGGGACCCGAGTGTCACAAAGATGAAGTTTGTGTAATGTGATGTGGTGTTATGTTTGATTTACTGCCGGAACTGTGGTGAGTGAGTGAGGGAGTGTAGTGCAGCAGATGGGTCAGACTTTCACAATAATCAACACACAGGCAGCCGACTGTGTAACATAACTGACTGACAAGAGAGAACATTTAGCGAGTGAACAGCTGCCGTCGACACCCTTACTGAAGAGAATGTACAGACTAATAGAGAAATAATCATGTATGGTGTGGCCAGGTACTGAGGTGTGGCCAGATACTGAGGTGTGGCCAGGTACTGAGGTGTGGACAGGTACTGAGGTGTGGCCAGGTACTGAGGTGTGGACAGGTACTGAGGTGTGGACAGGTACTGAGGTGTGGCCAGGTACTGAGGTGTGGCCAGGTACTGAGGTGTGGCCAGGTACTGAGAGCAGAGTGAATGTCAGTAGTGATGATGATCCATTATTGTATCATGTGTTGGTAGAGAGGCGACCAGCGGTGTTTGGTGATGATGGAGGGAAGCTTAATGTGTGTGTTTATTCCTCTCTGTTGTGTTTACCTGGGCCGCCACACATCTGAGGGTCCGGTGGTTGTGTTGTGTTCTGGGTGTGTTGTGTGATGGTGTGGGTGTGGTGTTGGTGTGTTGTGTGGGTGTGTTGTGGGTGTGTTGTGTTGTGTTATTGGTGTGTTGTGTGATGGTGTTGGTGTGTTGTGTTGTGTTCTGGGTGTGTTGTGGGTGTGTTGTGTTGTGTTATTGGTGTGTTGTGTGATGGTGTTGGTGTGTTGTGTTGTGTTATTGGTGTGTTGCGTGGGTGTGTTGTGTGCATGTGTATATACCTACCAATTTCGCTGAGGAAAATTATAACATTTATCAATAAAAGTTGTGAAGTAAAATATAGTGTTAAGAAATAAGAAGACATCGATAATAGTACAAGTAAAATGTAAATAGAGTCAGGTAAGCCTCATTAAGTGTCTTGAGTTGGGGTTAAGAGCTGTTCTTGATGCTGGGGAGTCTTGTACAGGTGGACCGCGGTAATGTAGGTGTCTAAAAGGTCGACTTTCACCTGAGGTCGAGTCTCTCTCTCTCTCTCTCTCTCTCTCTCTCTCTCTCTCTCTCTCTCTCTCTCTCTCTCGCTAGTGCCATGCCCAGAGTGGTCAAGAGGAGAGAGGACTGTGGTAGCCTGAAGGAATCTTAAGGAGGAGTTTGTTCGCTTTACGCTGGTCACTCCTTCACGCTGGTCACTCCTCCTCAGTGACAATAAAGTAACGGTGAAAGTATGTATGAGTGGAGAGGGAGGGGGTACTCTCTCTCTCTCTCTCTCTCTCTCGCGCGCGCGTTGTATTTCTCTCTTATTCACTGTGCGTGTGTGTGTGTGTGTGTGTGTGTGTGAAGGTGAAGGGGGACACTTATAAGATGGTGATGAATAACCCAAATTTCCTTTGCTTGAATCGCCTCCTCTTCCTTCCTTCCTTCCTTCCTTCCTTCCTTCCTTCCTTCCTTCCTTCCTTCCTTCCTTCCTTCCTTCCTTCCTTACCTTACCTTTATTTTTAAGGGGTCGCTGTTATATACTTCTCCTTAATCATCTCTACCTCACACCCCCTCTTTATCACTTAATTCCTCTCCTTTTCACGCCTCTTCTTACTTTCTTCCTCTGTCCATCGTCTCTTTCCATAGTCACTCACTACAATTTCCCTTCACCAAAGAATTATCCAAGTTATTGCTGTTTTTTTCTCTTCTCTACTGCCTCCCTCCTTTCCCTCCATCTCCCTCTCACCTCCACCTCCCTCCCTCTCTCTCCCTCTTTACTCCCCTCTCCACCGCCCTCTCACAGACCATAGTGACATATTATCCGATGATGCTCGTTTGTTGTGTTAATTTGGCTCCGCGTCGCCCCGAACACTTTGTCTGCCTGGAGTGAGTCAGCTCTTGTGTTGTAGTGTGTAGCCTGGGTGTCATTACAGGGCTATAATGCCTCTGTGTGTGTGTTCGAGAGAGAGAGAGAGAGAGAGAGAGAGAGAGAGTGATATTGTAAGTGCATTGTGACTGATGGTGTGCAGAGTGTGTGAACCATGTGAGGGACCAGTCATGGGCCCCGGTACTGTGGTCTGGACTGGTCATGAGCCCCTGTACTGTGGTCTGGATTGGTCATGGGCCCTGGTACTGTTGGTCTGACTGGTCAAGAGCCCCTGCTGTGGTCTGACTGGTCGCGAGCCCTGTACTGTGGTCTGAGTCTGAGCCCCTGTACTGTGGTCTGAGAGTACTGTGGTCTGGAATGGGACTGTGGTTTGGATTGATCAGGGGTGTCTGACGGTGGTACTCTGGTCATGGGCCCCGGTACTGTTCAGGACTGGCTGAAGCCCTGTATGTGGTCAGGGACCTGGCTTGGAGCCCTGTACTGTGGTCTGGAGGGTCTGGGCCCCTGCACTGTGGTCTGGATTGGTCATGGGCCCCTGGTACTGTGGTTCTGGACTGGTGAGCTCCCCCGGTACTGTGGTCTGGGCTGGTCATGAGCACCCTGGTATTGTGGTCTGGATTGGTCATGGGCCCCGGTACTGTGGTCTGACTGGTCAGGAGCCCTGTAGTGGTCTGGACTGGTCATGGGCCCCCAGTGTGGTGGACTGGTCAAGAGCCCTGCACTGTGGTCTGGACTGGTCAGCCCCGGTACTGTGGTCTGACTGGGTCATTACCCCGGTACTGTGGTTGGACTGGTCAAGGGCCCCACTGGTCACTGTGGTCTGGATGGTCGACGGTCAGCCCCGGTACTGTGGTCTGACTGGTCATGAGCCCCGGTACTGTGGTCTGGACTGGTCATGGCCCCGGTACTGTGGTCTGGACTGTCAAAGTGATTGATACTGTGGTCTCGAGTCAGGCCCGGTACTGTGGTGGACGGTCATTAGCCCCGGTACTGTGGTGGGCTGGTCATTAGCCCCCTGTACTGTGGTCTGGACCGTGGTCTGGGACTGGTCTAGCCGGATCGGTCACTGCTCCTGGTACTGTGGTGGTGGTCATAGGCCCTGGTATCAGGGCCTTTGTGCTGTGGTTGGGCCCCGGTACTGTGGTTCGATGGTCATTACCCCGGTACTGTGGTCTGACTGGTCATGGGCCCCGGTACTGTGGTCATTCGTACTGTGGTTCGATGGTCTGGGCCCCGGTACTGTGGTTGACTGGTCATGGGCACCCCGGTATGGTCTGACTGGTCATTAGCCCCGGTACTGGTCTGGACTGGTCATGGACCCCGGTGGCTGATTGCCCCCGGTACTGTGGTCGACTGTCGCGGACCCCGGCTGTGGTCTGGACTGGTCATGGCCCCGGTACTGTGGTTGGATTGGTCATGGCCCCGGTACTGTGGTTTGGATTGGTCCTGGCCCGGTACTGTGGTGACTGGTCATTACCCTGGTACTGTGGTCTGACTGGTCATTGGCCCCGGTACTGTGGTTCTGGTCATTACTGTGGTCTGATGGTCATTAGCCCCGGTACTGTGGTGGCTGTGGTATGGTACTGTGGTCTGATTACCATGGGCCCCGGTCTGTGGGACTGGCTCAGTGGACCGGTACTGTGTCTGATCGGTCTGGCCCCGGTACTGTGGTCTGGATTGGTCGCGGGCCCCGGGTGGTGTGATGTCTGTGGTACTGTGGTCTGACAGGAGCCCCGGTAGGTCTCATTGGCCCCGGTACTGTGGTCTGTGGTATTAGCCCCGTACTGGTCTGGTCACGGTACTGTGGTCACTCGGCCCCTGGTACTGTGGTCTGACTGGTCAAGGCCCGGTACTGGTCATTAGCCCCGGTACTGTGGTCTGGATTGGTCCTGGGTACCGGTACTGTGGTCTGGACTGGTCATGGGCCCCGGTACTGTGGTCTGGACTGGTCATGGGCCCCGGTACTGTGGTCTGGTCATGAGGCAATATGGGACAGGTATCACGTTAATGGTCTCAGTTAATACATTGGGCGCATATCTCAATAAGCCTTAACGACTCGTACACTCCATAATGGCCTTGTTTACCGCGGTGGTTTACGGCTGTTATTAACGACACGAACCAACAGAACAGAAAGTGAACAATTGTCTTAGGTTGTTAAGATCGTCTGGTGTTTATGGTGGCGGTGAGTGAAAGTGTGTCCGAGCTGGCCGTGATGGTGCCTGGTTGTGGTGCAGTATTATGCCTCAAACACTGTCTTGGCGGGAGAAAGTTGCCGCCGACAGGTGATGGTGACTCTTGTGGTGGACACTATACCCCCCCCTACCCCCGTACATTATGGTGACGGACCGCGGCAGTCTCGCTTGGGGTGATAGTGAGGGGTCATAGTGAGGTGGACATACACAAGCCTCTCAGGTGATGGGCCGGCCAGTGTGGTGCTGTAGTGACTGTGGATTGTGTAGTAGTAACCATAACTACGCGATGGTGTTATACTATTGTTGATGATTGTGTTTAATGATTCCCCTAAGTCACTGTTTTTAGTTAGCGTGAAGGATAAGTTGCAGTTAGTTAGCTTGGAGGATAGATCACTGTTAGTTAGTTAGCTTAAAGGATAAGTTGCTGTTAGTTAGCTTGAAGGATAGATCACTGTTAGTTAGTTAGCTTGAAGATAAGTTGCAGTTAGTTAGCTTGGAGGATAGTTGACTGTCAGTTAGTTAGCTTGGAGGATAGTTGACTGTTAGTTAGTTAGCTTGAATAGTTGATAGTTAGTTAGCTTGGAGGATAGATCACTGTTAGTTAGCTTGAAGGATAAGTTGCTGTTAGTTAGCTTGAAGGATAGATCACTGTTAGTTAGTTAGCTTGAAGGATAAGTTGCTGTTAGTTAGCTTGAAGGATAGATCACTGTTAGTTAGTTAGCTTGAAGATAAGTTGCAGTTAGTTAGCTTGGAGGATAGTTGACTGTCAGTTAGTTAGCTTGGAGGATAGTTGACTGTCAGTTAGTTAGCTTGGAGGATAGTTGACTGTCAGTTAGTTAGCTTGGAGGATAGTTGACTGTCAGTTAGTTAGCTTGGAGGATAGTTGACTGTCAGTTAGTTAGCTTGGAGGATAGTTGACTGTCAGTTAGTTAGCTTGGAGGATAGCTGACTGTCGTTTACTCCGCCCTTCAGAGAGCACGTTGTTCCTCCTCTGCAGTGTTAAAAAATTGGTTCTCTTGATGGCGGGTTTGTTGTACATAATTGACTACCTTCATGTCCTCAGGCTCGGGAGAACACGCACGTCATGTTGTGGGGCATTACTCAAGAGCCTCACCTGTGCTTGTGTCAGCCTCCTCTGGTCGGTGCTAACAGTCGCCTTGTCCTTGGTGCTCGAGTTGTTCCTCCACCGTTTGATGATACCGTCTTAGTTTTTATACATACACACACAAATAATACAGTGTGTGTGTGTGTGTGTGTGTGTGTGTGTGTGTGTGTGTGTAAACGCACTTAAGAACGTGTGCAATTAAGGACAGGTATGGAAGGGTGGGTGAGGCCGTGGTTGGGTGGCATGTGGCCTTAGGGTCGTGACTATGGGCTAAGAGATCATTTGGGGGGGTCATTAGTGACACTCACGCCTTCACCGCCCGCCTGTGGTGTAAGAGGGAGGGAGACACCCACAAGGCGTCGCCACCCTCACCTGCTTTCTATCACACGTCTCAATAGAATCACTTAATTCATAACAGTGTTTGTGCTTGCCGGTGTTATTGAATATAAATGATGCGTGTATGTCTGTCTGTCTTTGTGTGTGTGTTATGTGCGAAGGATAGACACAGGTCATTGGTCGATGTATATTCATGACGGAGACAGTTCCTAGTGATGTAAGTTGTGTTGTAGCGGGCCGTAGAAGACGCTCGGGTGAAGTGTTTACAAATGGCAGGCACCTGAAGGACTTGGGACCGACACTGTGTGCTAGTTGACTACCTTCTCGAGGCGTGGGGCAGCGGAGCGTTGTGGCCAATTATATATGAAAATAAAAACCCTGTGCTCTAAATGATGACGTGAGCGGGGGAGTGTTGTAGCCCTATTAACTTGACTGTCATTGCCTGCCGTTGGAAAGGCTGGTAATGGAGGTGACGAGGCAAGTTCCTCACTCCCTCCCTCCAGTACTTCCTGCCTTTGCTGCTGCTGCTTCACGCTGCTGCTTGATGATGGTGATAATGATGGTGATTATGTTAGGTCGTGATGGCTTTATTTCACCAAGTGAAGCCTGATATTTCCCTTCCTGCTGCTCCTATTTACATCATCGTAACGTAACCTATCTCAAAGTACATTCTAGTTTATATATATATATATATAAATATAAATAAATATATATATATATATATATATATATATATATATATATATATATATATATATATATATATATATATATATATATATATATACCGGTAGTAAGCATTTACATAATCTTCTCCGTTGGTATAATCAGTATACAGTGGACAAACGTGAAAATATTGTGTTGTTTGTGTTCATATAATGTTTTATTTGTCCTGTGATGGTGTCAGAGATACTGAGTGAGTAGGCAAGTGGGCCTGTGAATTCGCGTCCTGTAGCCGTGGGTGACTAGCACACAGGGGCGTAGCTCAGGACTCGCTCCTCCGCACCGCCCGCCAGGTCTGCTGTCAATTGCTCTCCCACACAGCCTTAGTCAGGCTCTGCTGCTACACAAGGACCCGGCCAACACATCCCTGACACCATCTTTTAGGGAGTGACAACAGCTAAAAGATTGACAGCTTTTGCTAAACAGTGACATACGCTTTTAGCACGAACGTAATTTTGGAAAAAAAGTTGAGATCAATCAGTTGTGAGTAACGGAGGAAGTGAACTAATGGAGGAATAATTAGAGCTGTCACGTCTGCTTTGTGAAGAAGTAGTGTAGTCTCGTGTTGATCAGCCGATTCCCTCACTAGTAATAATAAGCCTAGTAACTTAAGGTATATCTCTCAGTGTAATTTAAGGTAACAGTGTACAGTAGTGATGAAGGAGGAAGCTATAGGTGTGGCGGCCCACACGGAGGCGCTTAGAGCCCTCAACTTGCAGCCTCCCAAGATCCGCAGTCACCTCGACTTACTCTCGGACCCCCTGGCACCCCTCCGAGCGCCATCCAACCCAGCCGCTGCTCACGCCCGCGTCTCCGCCGCCCGGAGTCTGAGGGGAGTGTTCCAGTCACGGCTCAATGGTCCGCTGGGCTCCCTGCAGGCGCCCATTACCCAGCGTCCCCACAACCCCCCGCCCTTGGCCAGGTCTCCCCGCTCGGTGAAGCGCCTAGCTGGTCGCTATGCCAGGCCGCCCCGGGCCAGGAGCCAACCGGCCACTGACAAGGAGAATGTCGCCGGCTTCGAGGATGAAGAAGATGAAGGTTTTGAGGATGTATGGGCGGTGAATGGGCGTGATGAGTCGCGGTTTATGAGTGGTGGGCGTGATGCTGAGGGTACAGATACCAGATGGGCTGGGGACCTCACTCGACTTTCCTCGGCCCTGGACCAGTTGGCCGCCCTCTGTAACGCCACCCAGCGGCCACAGAGCGCCCCTGCGTCGGATTTCCCCCCCAATAGTGTGCCCAGCAGCCCAGTCCACCACTCCTACCACCCACCCCCCAACCCCATGCCCACCACTGTCTCCCCGACCTGTCCCGTTCACGGCACCAACGCTCTACTAGCGCACACACTGGCCGCCGCCCAGGCGTCTGCTGAGGGGGGCCTCTCCTCTCCCAAGACAGTGCATCTAATGCCCCAGGAGAGTGACTCGGGGGGCAGCTCGGCGGGACACGTAGCCTCTACTCCACCTTCCCCTATTGGAGGCTCCGGGGGGCGGGAAGTGTCGGGCGTGGCTAGGAGGATGGGCGTGGCTCTCCGGGCTCTGGGCGGGCGGCTGGCAGCGTGGAGTAGGGGCGTGGATGGCTCCCAGGGGTCGTCACAGCTGTCATCGTCGTCGTCATCGTCATCATCACCTATAGCTGCAAGACATTCAGGTAAGTTACCTTGCTAAAGGTCGAGTTTCACCTTTACTGTCCAGTCAACAGTGAGATGGTAGTTAATTATGTTGCCTTAATTTTAAACCATTATCCTTATTTACCTGTGTATACGACAAGGTCCGGACACCACTCTGCCCTTCCTCAGTTTAGATGAGTCGATGAGTCAACCGGACGAGCACCTGCAGCCAGACCACAGCAATAATTGTAATTGTTTGAAATTACTGTAATTGTAATCCACTCGAAGCAGTCTATGACCCTCGCCTCTCAGGGTGATAACTGATGATAGATTTTCAGGCTAAGACCCCACAGGTACGATCCCACCTGTACGACCTGTAAGACCCCACCTGTACGACCTGTAAGACCCCACCTGTACGACCTGTAAGACCCCACCTGTACGACCTGTAAGACCCTGAAGTATTAATATAAACACAAAGCTTGACCTTCAGCAGCGGCAGGAAATAAGCCAACAGCCTCAACTCTTTATAATTATAAGAATAAACAAACTCCAATATATCGACATCTTTTCCCAGGAATACCTGCGGCGAGAGCACCGTCAGTCCTGCCACTCTCCCAAGGCCACCCCGACAATCACAATAGCATTATAGGCGCCAAGGCCGTCTTCATATCTTGATTCCCTTCCCTTCAGATTATACAACCAGTGTCAATTGTGAATCCGCATTATTGTCAGAAAGGTTTTATAAATCTGACCCCCACTGTAGCCAGCTGGAGGATGATAATGGGAAAGAAAACCTCGGTAAGGTTCATTATCTCATAACTATCGGTGGTGGCGGTCAACCTTAACGTCACGGGGGTGTAGTGGTAATCCCCCAAGTATTCAAGGCTATGGTGGACATGCGTGAGGATTTATTAATTTTTTATTTATTTTTTTTTAAACCTTCTAATGGGTTAATGTTTGGTGAATTTAAACGTTTATCCTTTGTTCATCTGACAGAGGTA
The DNA here is from genome assembly GCF_018991925.1 of Homarus americanus. Lineage (NCBI taxonomy): Eukaryota > Metazoa > Arthropoda > Malacostraca > Decapoda > Nephropidae > Homarus > Homarus americanus. Next base: position 145,145 of record NW_024738185.1, read on the forward strand.
AGGATAGAGTAGCTTAGGTAACTGTTTATCGCTGAGAGCCTCTTGGGGATGCCAGACAAGATGCACATTGGGGGGTACAAGGTTGTGTGGCTAGTGGGGTGGGAACGTTGTGTGGATAGTGGGGTGGAAACGTTGTGTGGATAGTGGGGTGGGTAGTGGGGTGAGAATGTTGTGTGGAGGAACTAAGGGTGAGAACGTTGTCAATAGGAACTAGGGGTTGGAACATTATGTGGAGGAACTAGGGGTTGGAACGTTGTCAATAGGAACTAGGGGTGGGAACGTTGTGTGGAGGAACTAGGGGTGGTAGCTGGATAATGAGCAGGCAGTGAAGTTCGACCCATAACAAATGAAGTAACAGGAATTAAACTGGCAACGATTGAAGCAAGGAGATTGAAGTTAGACTAAGATACATAAAAGACAAGGGAGATGAAGTTAAACTGGTAGCGAAGATAAATTACATACTATAGAAGCAAGGAATAGGGTTTTCTATATAACTTGTAACACAGCAAAGTTTGCATGATCCACCCACCGCCCGGGAACGTTTAGCTTAAAAGTTATTATTATTATTATTATTATTATTATTATTATTATTATTATTATTATTACTGTTATTATTGTTGTTTTTATTATTATTGTTATTATTATTATTACTGTTATTATTGTTGTTTTTATTATTATTGTTATTATTATTATTACTGTTATTATTGTTATTATTATTATTAGGTCATATGCGATTCATAGCCGATTGTAACCAGCGATTGGGAGTGAGAGAGGCAGGCGGTTAATATTTGAGAGAGAGAGAGAGAAAGAGAGAGAGAGAGAGAGAGAGAGAGCTGGAAGATGACTGGGGAAAATATACATAAATAACTGTAATAGGAAGAGTGAGGGGGGATTAAACACACTGTATACTTGGCTAGTTCAACTTTCTCCAGGAGGTGAGAGATGTGTGTGTGTGTGTGTGTGTGTGTGTGTGTGTGTGTGTGTGTGTGTGTGTGTGTGTGTGTGTGTGTGTGTGTGTGTGTGTGTGTGTGTGTGTGTGTGTGTGTGTGTGTGTGTGTGTGTGTGTGTGTGTGTGTGTGTGTGTGTGTGTGTGTGTGTGTGTGTGTGTGTGTGTGTGTGTGTGTGTGTGTGTGTGTGTGTGTGTGTGTGTGTGTGTGTGTGTGTGTGTGTGTGTGTGTGTGTGTGTGTGTGTGTGTGTGTGTGTGTGTGTGTGTGTGTGTGTGTGTGTGTGTGTGTGTGTGTGTGTGTGTGTGTGTGTGTGTGCGAAGAGCCCCAATACAAGTTTATTCGTATTAACGTCCATAGGCGTATGGCTGAAGCTCGCTGTTGAGAGTGAGTGTTGTGTACCTCTTGTGAGTGCCTTGAAGGAGTGGAGTGTTGTGGCCTCTTGTGGTTGGAGTGTTGTGTACCTCTTGTGAGTGCTTTGTTGTGTTGTGAGTTGTTGTGTGCCTTTGAAGAGTGAGTGTTGTGTACCTCTTGTGAGTGCCTTGAAGCGAGTGAGTGTTGTGTACCTCTTGTGAGTGCCGAGGTGAGTGTTGAAGTGCCTGAGTGTGTGTGTCCTATGAGTGCCCCCCCAGCACACAACCATGGAACTCGTATCTCTCAACAACTCGCTATGGACTGAGAGCTCAAAGAAACATGGGAGACTAGGAAACACAGCCGCTGGGAGCTACACTCTTATACAGGGAACATTTCTCAGGCGCGGCAGGGGAAGTTTGTTACAGTATTAGCATAAATGAAAGATTGGTTGATTGCGAGCGGCTGGAGGTATGGAAATGAGGCAGTCGTTTGGGCTCCGGGGAAACCTATTTGTGGCCGTAGTCGCTTCTTGAAGTGGCGGAAGGAGGGTAACCACAGATTGAGAGAGAGAGAGAGGCATGGAGATTTAGTTTAAGAAGTATGGAAATAAAGTAAGGGGTGAATAAGCGAGGAAGGAGAAATATGGGAGGAGGAGGAGGAAGAGAGATCGATTGACTATGGATGGAGGAAAGGGTCGAGACTGTCACAGGTAGAAGGGGGGACTGGGTGGACGCTGGTATTGGGTGGGTTTTGGGAATACCTGTACGGCGGTGTGTGTGTGAGAGAGCTGATAGTGGTGAGGGCGGGTGGCAGCTACGTGGAGGGGGGCGATGACGTAACGCTGATGTGGCTGTGGCTGTGTTTATCAATGGGAATTATGAGATGTGCCTGATATTATAATGAATGGGTGGCAAGGTTGCTGAGTACACACACACACACAATATATAATGTATGTATATATATTGAAAGTCATATTCATTATCATACTCTCATACTTAAGTAAATACAGAGAGTTAGCAGATGAATATAAAACGGTAGTTAATGCAAAGGTGAGCCGAGGAGAACATTAGTGTGTATGTTGGTGTGAGCAGGACGTCCCGGCCGGGTGGTGATGTACTGTACTGCACCAACACTCCTGACTTAGAAACCTTCCATATCAAGATAGGTTAAAGAAACAAAACTTGCATTCCCTAGAAAGACGAACAGTGCGGGGAGATATGATAGAAGTATTTAAGTGGGTGGAAGGAATCAATAGAGGCGACATAGATAAAGTTCTTATAATATCCGAGCAGGACAGGGCTCGTAGCAACGGATTTAAGTTGGATAAGTTTAGGTTTAGGAGGGAGATAGGAAGGAACTGGTTCACATATAGGGTGGTGGACGAGTGGAACAAGCTTTGCAACTTTGTAGTCAGTGCTGGAACGCTGGAAAGTTTTAAAAGGAGGCTAGATAGATTCATGGATGATAGAGAGTGGTAGTAACTCTCGACAGGAGCTGCCATGCACAGGCCAACCAGCCTATTGCAGACTCCTTATGTTCTTATGAATATTATTGTGTTTTATTTGAGATATTTAGACCATTAATGGTTACTAGCACTAACCTCGCACCATAGCTCTTACAGAAGTATAAATAATGAATAGCGGAGCTGGCCACCAGTGGACCGTGTTGGCGCTATAGCCTCTTCGTCAACGAGAAATTTTTAGTATATGTTTGACACACACACACACACACACACACACACACACACACGTGTGTTTATTAGGGGGTTAGTTAAGAAAACCTCGACTAGTCTCCCCTTGTCCTCCGTCGTTGCGTCACATCACGGAATCAATCGGTTGTTGATTGTGTGACGAGAGAGTTGCATCAGGGAGGCGAGACCGTCCCGTGGTGAGGGTCGCTGGGATTGGTCCTCACCCACGGCGCGGCGCCTGTCACACCACGCCCTCATTATACCTCACAGGTGTTGATGTATCCCACACGTGGGCGTAACTGTATAAATCACGCCCTCGCATATCTGGAGAATTACTTTTACGTGATTGGAGAATAATGGCGTGATTACTGACGACTATAATGAGTGCCATTGTCGGACACGAGGAGGGAGGCGCTGGTTAGTGTGGAACAAAGCCGATTACATTCACAACGCAGATAATATTGATCTTGTGTTTAATGTTAAGGTGTTGCCGCCGCGTGTGCTTGACAGTGTGTTGCGACACCTGTAGGAGAACTTTAGTAAAGAACTTTCACTCGGGAGTTTGTCTGGTCATTGGGGTCACTCGCCAACTGTAGGTCAACCTTCCCGAGGCTCCGTGACAATGGATAATGATGGAATTGAGAGTCCTAGAACCTGGTGGTGCAGTGGTCTAGCTGTCGCACGTGTTCTGATAAGCTGTGTGTGTATGGGGGGGGCGGAGGGGCAAGAATTGAGCACTTGAGGTCATCAGTGAGAGGTGTCTCAGGTGTAGGTAGATGGTCCGGGACGTACTCAGTCTCGTAGGTGCCTTCCTGGGGTGGAGGGGGTGTCATGGTGGTACTGGGCAGGCGGGATTCTGGGGAGGGGATGGTGGTCTAATGCTGGGATGGTGGTGCTGCTGGGATGGTGGTGCTGGGGACGAGTCTAATGCTGGGATGGTGGTGCTGGGGACTGATCTAAGCTGGGATGGTGGTGCTGGGGACGAGCTAATGCTGGGATGGTGGTTCTGGGGACGAGTCTAATGCTGGGATGGTGGTGCTGGGGACTATCAATGCTGGGATGGTGGTTCTGGGGACAGGTCTAATGCTGGGATGGTGGTGCTGGGGACGATGGCCCTGGGGTGAGTCTGGTGCTGGGAGCAGGTGGTGGGGTTGGGGTGAGACTATGGATGGTGGGCTGGAAGTGGTTATGGGATGGTGGTGCTGCTGGGTCTGGTCTGGATGGTGGTGCTGGGGTGAGTCTGGTGCTGGGGTGAGTCTGGTGCTGGGGGTGAGTCTAGTGTATGGGGGCTGAATCTGGTGCTGGGGTGACTGGTGCTGGGGTGAGGCTAGTGCTAGGATGGTGGTGCTGGGGCTGGTGCTGAGTGAGTCTGGTGCTGGGGTGAGTCTGGTGCTGGGATGGTGGTGCTGGGGTGTCTGGTGCTGGGATGCTGGGTGGCTGGGTGGAGTGAGTGGAGTCTGGTGCTGGGGGGGAGTCTGGTGCTAGGATGGGTGGTGCTGGGGTGAGTCTGGTGCTGGGATGGTGGTGCTGGGGTGAGTCTGGTGATAGGATGGTGGTGCTGGGGTGAGTCTGGTGCTGGGAGTGGATTCTGGTGCTGGGGTGAGTCTGGTGCTGGGGTGAGTCTGGTGCTGCTGGATGGTGGTGCTGGGATGGTGGTGCTGGGGTGAGTCTGAGCTGGGAGAGTCTGGTGCTGGGAGGAGTCTGGTGCTGTGGTGAGTCTGGTGCTGGGATGGTGGTGCTGGGGTGAGTGGTGCTGGGGTGAGTCTGGTGCCAGGATGAGTCTGGTGCTAGGATGGTGGTGCTGGGTGAGTCTGGTGCTAGGATGGTGGTGCTGGGGGTCTGGTGCTAGGATGGTGGTGCTGGGGGTGAGTCTGGTGCTAGGGATGGTGGTGCTGGGGTGAGTCTGGTGCTAGTAGGGTAAAGTGTGGTGCTAGGGGGTGGTGCTGGGGGTGAGTCTGAAGGATGGTGGTGCTGGGGGTGAGTGGTGCTGGGATGGTGGTGCTGGGGTGAGTGGTTAGGGATGGGGTGCTGGGGGTGAGTCTGGTGCTGGGATGGTGGTGCTGGGGGTAAGTCTGGTGCTAGGGTGGTGGTGCTGGGGTGAGTCTGGTGCTAGGATGGTGGTGCTGGGGTGAGTCTGGTGCTAGGGTGGTGGTACTGTACACAACAAGACACGGTGGCTGTGTGGTGTCATGACCAACTTGACCGAGCAATAAGCGTTACGTCACCTGAGGCCGCAATTGTTTCTTGGTGTGTGTTAAACAATAAAGGTCTTGTAAATGCCTCAGGAATAATGAGAGTTTTTAATAGGTCGATATACTGTATTATTGTGATAACTTGAAGGATGAAACACTTTCGTCTTGTTGAAGGTTTTCTGGTCAACACTCTTGTCTATGACTGTTTCACTTGAACTTTCTCTTGTGGTAAAAAGTGTTGGTTGTCGTGAGGCGGTCTGCGACGACACACACACACACACACACACACATACTGTACATATGACGGTTTCCACTATTTTCGGATTTCACCTCGGATGCTATTTTCCCATCATTATTTTAAAAGAAAAAGTGTGTGTGTGTGTGTGTGTGTGTGCGCGCGCGCTCTACGTCCGTCCGTCCGTCCTTTTAAATCACCACCGCGTTAAGTGGCAGACGGTGTACCAACACAGTGCTCACCAGCGTTACACCCGACAGACGTTTAATCAGTTCATTTGAGGCCTGACCAGGGTGTGGCGAGTGTTGTCACCCACTCAGGCGCTCCTCGCACCATACGTCGCCAGGCAGCACCTTGTGGGGCCAGGAAGTGCATGCACACCCTTCCCTCGCCACCCCTCCCAACCCCACCCAAACACACAGTTATCTACTTTTTCCACACTTGACGTTCTCATCATTATCCCAAACACCTCCCCCCTCTCCCTCTCCTCTCTCTCTCTCTCCCCCCCCCTCTCTCTCTCTCTCTCTCTCTCTCTCTCTCTCTCTCTCTCTCCTCTCTCTCTCTCCCTCTCTGTTTAATCGTGTTTCAGCCATAGAATTTGCCCCATGTTCCGTCCTGTCCGTCAGCCTCTGTCCACTGGGAGGGAGAGAGGACGGCGTCTGTCTCATTCAGCCTGACCAGCCGATAACTGTGTGGCCAGGCAGCGTGAAGCTCTACTGGGCCTTAACGAGTCAGTATACTTTTCTCACACACACACAAACACACACACACACACACACACACACACACACACACACACACATGCAGAAAGAAAGAAAAATAAACGGTCTCACAAGGAAGGCAGGAAGGCATGGTGCGTGAAAAACACAAAAACATTTACCCATTGTGGACTCGAGGGATCAGGACCTGGGAGGACTTATGGTCTCACAAACTTTATAAACAAACATAATGTCGGGTCCGCCCTCGTAGACAACACGGTGAATATCAGTTCCTTGAAGGACGCTTTCAGTATTGTCCAAACATCTTATCATTTTTTTTTTTACCTTACTCTTCCACTTGTTTACAATGCCGTACACATTTACTGATACTCATAATGCGGACATGATGTATGGAATTAGGATTTGCGTAAATTGTAAACTAAATCAGAGAATCTTAAGAGAGACGACCTTGTGAGGTGAGCCTTAGCGACAGTGACGACGAGGCTGGTCGTTGGCGCAGTTGACTCTGGGGCGACCGCAGTCATGGCACAGAGACGTCCTCACCTGCTTGGCTGTGGTTGTCTAGTTTAGTATTATGTAGGTCTCTGGCCCTGGATCTGTGGGTGGAGGGGCAGCAGTGGTCAGTGTCAGGGGTTGGTTAGTGAACAGGGATAAGTTTTGGGTTGAATAGGGGCGATAGTTTAGGCGCGGGCGGCTGGTTGTGTGAGAGGAAGGTTTTAGCTACTTAAGGAAATTGTTTCAGTGTTGTGTAGCGGAGAATAATAATGAGTAAGAAGTGTCCACACCCAGGAAGGTCACCTCTTTTGGTCGATAATGGTTCATGTGTTATAAAAACCTACTGTGTACGCAGCCCATATCACTCCTAATTATATCTGTCCAGTTGAAGCTTCCAGAGTTCTAGTTAATAATGGTGGTTGATAACTTGTTGCACATCTACAACTCTTATTTCCACACCAATGTTTTACTGATGCCCACCTAAATCTAAACTCTCCTGATTTGATAGTTTAAGCACCTTGTTTATATCGTCTTCTATAATCCCACCTTCCATTTATACACGTCGATAATATCGCCTCTCACTCTGCGTCTCTCAGAAGAATGGTAAATTCAGTTTAACTTGTCTTCATACTGGAGGTTCCGAGTGCCCGGGATCATGTCTGTCATCCTCCTCTGAATTCTTTTTAGAGAATCAGTAGCCATTCTATAATAAGATAAACAAAAGTGAACCTCATAATCCAGGTGTGATCTAAGGTAACATCGCTGCTCCTGTTATTAAAGCTCCTAGATATAAAGCCTAGTACTCTGTCAACTCTATTTCCCACATAAACACACTGGCTTAGGTCCCTACCTATCATTATCCCTGAATCTTTCTCACAGTCATCAGCACATTTTCTCTCCTGCTGTCAACGCCTGCTGTCAACGTTGTTCATGTATATAATAAATTGTCACGGTCCAAGTACTCAGCCTTAGGGTGCGCCACTAGTCATGTCACCACAGTCCGATTTTGTACCATTAATGCTGACTCTGCTTTGTGTCCGTTAACCATGTCCTAAACCAATTCAGGTTTTCCCCTTTGGTGTAACGAGCCTCCACTTTACGTATTAATGTTTCGTGGGGACTGCTGTCATGACTGAAGTCGAGGTAAACCATCGTCAACTGATTCAAAGACAATTGAGGAAAAACTCTTAACAAATTTGTCAGATGGGAACACCGCCTAGTAAATCCGTACTGACTGTATGTATAACACGTATCATTGTGCAGGACCTTGCCTGTGACAGTTACTAATGACCACTGGCTGTGACTGGCAGACAGTGTGTGAAGACAACTGTTGGGCTTCTCTTGACTCGCCTCACACACCAACTGACTCGTATTCATCGGAGTTTAATGCTTCACTTTAGTTGAGCTGGTCGCCCTCGGGTAGACAGCCGAGCAGGGAGTCTACGTGTGGCGGAGAATGAGCAATGCGGTGAACCCTTGAGGTCGAGGTGAGCTCTGGAGGATCCTGCCGGTGAGGTGGCCGATAAATCACAATTAAGCCGTCATACGAGACGTGGGCAACCGGTGTCACTCGCTTTATAGGGTTGGGCCAGGCTTTACGGCCTCTTAATGGACCATTGGTCGCTGGACCTCCATCCACCCAGCACTGCTGACTCACGTGTTACAGTAGATTCTCACTCTGCTAGTTATTACAGCCTTTAAGACGACTTAGTGTTGTTCTTGTCATGCTGTTCACTACTCAACTTTATCGAGAGAGGAAGGTTGTGTTGTGAGGTTATGGTGGTGTAGTGCTTGATGGTGATGGTGTACTGTAGGTGTAGTGCAGCACTAAGGTGATGGTGTAAGTTTAATGCAGTATTAAGATGGTGTACGGGACATGTTATCTGGGGTGTAAGAGAGCGTGGTCGGTGAGGTGTACTTCAGCCCCCGTGACCTCCCTGCATCGCTTAGAGCGGACACACGCCGGCCTCCATGGTACACGACTCCAACACCCTCAGACACCACCCCTGAATTATTCCTGCTGTTGCCTTACCAAATATAACCAAGCTTATCCGGCCAGACCAAATGTGACTGACCTTCATTTACCGGAATTTGGTCGGAGGTTTGAAGAATAAATGAAAGATTTATTTATAGTTTACTTTAGGAAAACACTCGACCGAACGTAACCTCAAGCAGAATAAAATTAGTAGATATTTAGTATTGATATTATTGAATTGTGTACACGCCCCCCAAGACGTCCTGGGGTGTTGTGTGAGCGCTGAGGCCCCCTGCACTGACCAGTACACCACGTTGAAGGATTTACAGCGTCAGGATAATACCCACGTCACCTGCGACCCATTAGTTAACTGTAGTGTTTGTATTACTGATGTGACCTGTGAGTCTCGTCCTCCCAGCATCACGTTGTGTGTGTCTCATGAAGTGCTTGTGTTATATCCTCTGTGTGGTGCAGGCAGCAGAGCGAACCACACCTAAGTTACCAATGAGTTACAAATGAGTTACAAATGAGTTACAAATGAGTTACAATATAAATAGAAAGTGTTGAGATAATAGGAATGAGTCAGGAGCAGGTAGCCAAGCCAGGCCGGGTGGACACTTGCTTCACTCCGTCAGGTGGGTTGTTGCCGCCAATAATGATGTCACTTACCTGTATTATGGTAATTAATATATACAGGTACAGTACTCTTGGTAGCGGGATCCACCACCGACCGCTGAGAGTTTGTGAGCCGTCTTGTCTGTTGTAATTAGTGTCTTGGGAAAGCAGATCGTGTGTGTGTGTGTGTGTGTGTGTGTGTGTCCCTCATATACGTCTGATTCTGTAATAGATGAAAGTACTTAGTCGTTTTCATACTTTGTTTCATACATTAAATTGATAGCCAGTGATGCCAAGGATTAGAAACTCCTGCACTAGACATTGAAACTAATGTTCTAAAAAAAATACTGTACTCTGATGCAAGTATTACTCAGCCTTTCATTAACGATCTTACTTTGACCTTTGATGACGTCACAGCTAATGTATTACCTCCAGCAAATGAAAAACAGCTTTTATAAACCTTGATAATATAAGAAATTGTGAAGAAGAAAAAAGTGGAGTGAATATTTTTTTTTAAGAGAATTTATTAGGTTTGAAAATTTCGTGTATGAATGAGAAATGGTGATGATGAATTCGTGTATGACTGAGAAAAGGTGATGATGAATTCGTGTATGACTGAGAAAAGGTGATGAAGAATTCGTGTATGACTGAGAAAAGGTGATGATGAATTATTGTATGACTGAGAAAAGGTGATGATGAATTCGTGTATGACTGAGAAAAGGTGATGATGAATTCGTGTATGACTGAGAAAAGGTGATGATGAATTCGTTACTTGACTGAGAAAAGGTGATTGTTTTTTGTTTTATTTTCGTAATATATTATGGTGTAGAGCAGGACTGTGTGTTGATACACCATAACATACCAGGTGTTGCTGAGTGTCGTCTGGACTACACCCTACACCACACCACACCACACCACACTCTACACTACACCCTGGACTACACCGTACACTACTTCCTACACCCTGGACCACACCTACGACACCCTACACTACACCCTACACCCTGGACCACACCCTGGACTACACCGTACACTACATCCTACACCCTACACCACACCTTACACCATACCCTACATCACACCTTACACCACACCCTACACCACATAAACCACACCCTACACACCTACACCACACCCCTACACACACATACACACACACCTACACCACACCCCTACACCACACCCCTACACCACACCCTACATCCCCTACCCACCTACACCACACACCTTACACCACACCCCTACACACACCCCTACACCCACACACACACCACACCCCTACACACACACACACACCTACACACACCCCTACACACAACACCCACACACACCATACCCACACACCCCTACACCACAACACACCACACCCACACCATACCCCTACACACACCCCTACACCCACCTACCATACACCCACACACACCCTACACCACACCTTACACCATACCTACCACCACACCACACCCCTACACAACCTTACACCACACCCTACACCCACACCTTACACCATACCTACACCACACCTTACCATACCCTACACCACACCTTACACCATACCCTACACACACATACCATACCCCTACACCACACCTTACACCATACCTACACCACACCCCTACACCCCTACACCACACCCTACACCATACCCCTACACCACACCTTACACCACACCTTACACCATACCCCTACACCCACACCCCTACACCACACATACACATACCCTACACCACACCCTACCCCCACACCATACCCCTACACCCACCCCTACACCACACACCTTACACCATACCCTACACCACACACACCATACCCTACACCACACCTTACACCATACACCACACCTTACCATACCCCTACACCACACCTTACACCACCACCCTACCACCCCACCACACCCCACCATACCCCACACACACACACCCCTACACCACCCCTACACCCACCTACACATACACCACACCCACCCACCCTACACCACCCTACACCATACCCACCACACACACCACCACCACCTACCACCACCCTACCATACCTACACCTACACCACACCTTACACCATACCTACACCACTTACACCATACCTACACACCCACCACCACCCTACACCACACCTTACCATACCTACACCACACCTTACCCATACCCTACACCACACCTACACCCCTACACACACCCCTACACACACCCTACACACACCTACACCACCCACCCCACACCCCTACACCACCCACCCCTACACCACACCTACACCACACCCTACACCCTACATACACAAGTATATCTTCTCGTTTGTTGAGTCTTAACCTGTGGCTCTTGTTACAGGGGGACCTAACCAGGCTAGATAGAGGTCTTTATAAAGTCTCTTGTTTCTGTGTCATTTTGTAACTGAGAACATATACTGGAGAGGGGCATTGAGGGGCCTTATGAGGAGACACCATCTCCTCACTCCTCAGGGTATACCAATAATCACTACGGTGCCTAAGCCTCCCTCCTCTCCTTCTCTCCCTCCCTCTCTCCTTCTCTCCCTCTCTCTCCTCCTTCTCTCCTCCCTCTCTCCTTCTCTCCCTCCCCTCTCCTTCTCTCCTCCTCTCCTTCTCTCCTCCTCTCCTCTCCTCCCTCTCTTCTCCCCTCCTCTCCTTCTCTCCCTCTCTCCCTCCCTCCTCCTCCCTCTCTCCCTCCCTCCTCCCCTCTCCTCTCTCCCTCCCTCTCCTTCTCTCCCCTCCCTCTCCTTCTCTCCCTCCTTCTCCTTCTCTCCTCCCCTCTCCCTTCTCTCCCCTCCCTCTCCCCTTCTCTCCTTCTCTCCCTCCCTCCCCTCTCCCTCTCTCCTCCCTCTCCTTCTCTCCCTCCTCTCCTTCTCTCCTCCTTCTTCTCTCCCTCCCTCTCCTTCTCTCCCTCTCTCCCTCCCTCTCCCCTCCTCTCTCCTCCCTCTTCTCTCCCTCCCCTCTCCTTCTCTTCCTCCCTCTCTCTCTTTCCCTCTCCTTCTCTCCCTCTCCCTCCCCTCTCCTTCTCTCCCTCCCTCTCCCTCTCCCCTCCCTCTCCTTCCTCTCCCTCCCTCTCCCTCTCTTTCCCTCTCCTTCTCCCTCCCTCTCCTTCTCTCCCTCTCTCTCCTTCTCTCCCTCCCCTCTCCCTTCTCTCCTCTCCTTCTCCCTCCCTCTCCTTCTCTCCTCTCTCTCCTTCTCTCCCTCCCTCTCCTTCTCTCCCCTCCCCTCTCCCCTCTCTCCCCCTCCCCTCTCCTTCTCTCCCTCCCTCTCCTTCTCTCCCTCTCTCCCTTCTCTCCTCCTCTCCTTCTCTCCCTCCCTCTCCCTTCTCTCCTCCCCTCTCCTCTCCTCTCTCCCCTCCCTCCCCTCTCCCTCTCCTCCCTCTCCTTCTCTCCCTCCCTCTCCTCTCCCTCCCTCTCCTTCTCTCCCTCCCCTCTCCTTTTCTCCCTCTCCCCCTCCTCCCTCTCCCTCTCTCCCCTCCCCTCTCCTTCTCTCCTCCTCTCCTTCTCTCCCTCCCTCTCCTTCTCTCCCTCCTTCTCCTTCTCCCTCCCCTCTCCTTCTCTCCTCCCTCTCCTTCTCTCCCTTCTCTCCCCTCTCTCTCCCCTCCCCTCCCTCCCCTCTCTCCCTCCCCTCTCCTTCTCTCCCCTCCCTCTCCTTCTCTCCTCTCTCCCTCCCTCTCCTTCTCTCCCTCTCTCCCTCCCTCTCCCCCTCTCCCTCCCTCTCCCTTCTCTCTCCCTCCCTCTCCTCTCTTTCCCTCTCCTTCTCTCCCTCTCCCTCCCTCTCTCCCTCCCTCTCCTTCTCTCCCTCCCTCTCCCTTCTCTCCCCTCCCCTCTCCTCTCTTTCCCTCTCCCTTCTCTCCCCTCCCTCTCCTTCTCTCCCTCTCTCTCCTTCTCTCCCCTCCCTCTCCTTCTCTCCTCTTCTCCTCTTTCTTCCTCCCTCTCCTTTCTCTCTCTTCTTCTCCCTTCCTTCTCTCTCCTCTCTCCCTCCTCTCCTTCTCCTCCCTCTCCCTCTGTCCTCCCTCTCCTTTCCTCCTCCTCTCCTTTCTCTTCCTCTTCCCCTTCCTCTCCCTCCTCTTCTCTCCCTTCCTCCCTTTCTTCTCCCCTCCTCTCCTTTCTCTACCTCCCTCTCCTTTCTTCTCCCTCCCTCCTTTCTCTCCCTCCCCTCTCCCTCCTCCTTTCTCTCCCTCCTCTCCTTCTCTCCCCTTCTCCCTCTCTCTCTCCTTCTCCTCTCTCCTTCCTCCTTCTCTCCCTCCTCCTTCTCTCCCTCCCTCCTGCTGGGGGCGGAAGTGGCCACGCTTCACATACACATTATATTTTCTCCAGGCCATCACGGACCCTGGCGAACCTGATTTATTGTCGCATAATAACGGGTTTGATCTATGTTTATGGGACGATTTACAACTGGTGTTCGGTGGTGAGGTGGAGGAGGCTGACGAGTGGTGAGGGAGGAGGCTGGACGGAGTGGTGAGGTGGAGGAGGCTGACGAGTGGTGAGGTGGAGGAGGCTGACGAGTGGTGAGGTGGAGGAGGTTGACGAGTGGTGAGGTGGTGGAGGTTGACGAGTGGTGAGGTGGTGGAGGTTGACGAGTGGTGAGGTGGTGGAGGTTGACGAGTGAGAGGTGGAGGCTGACGAGTGGTGAGGTGAGGAGGCTGACGAGTGGTGAGATGGTGGAGGCTGACGAGTGGTGAGGTGGAGGAGGCTGACGAGTGGTGAGGTGGTGGAGGCTGATGAGTGGGTGAGGTGGAGGAGGCTGACGAGTGGTGAGGTGGAGGAGGCTGACGAGTGGTGAGGTGGTGGAGGTTGACGAGTGGTGAGGTGGTGGAGGTTGACGAGTGGTGAGGTGGTGGAGGTTGACGAGTGGTGAGGTGGTGGAGGTTGACGAGTGGTGAGGTGGTGGAGGCTTGACGAGTGGTAAGGTGGAGGAGGTTGACGAGTGGTGAGGTGGTGGAGGTTGACGAGTGGTGAGGTGGAGGAGGTTGACGAGTGGTGAGGGTGGTGGAGGCTGACGAGTGGTGAGGTGGTGGAGGTTGACGAGTGTGAGGTGGTGGAGGTTGACGAGTGGTGAGGTGGTGGAGGTTGACGAGTGGTGAGGTGGTGGAGGCTGACGAGTGGTGAGGTGGTGGAGGTTGACGAGTGGTGAGGTGGTGGAGGTTGACGAGTGGAGAGGTGGTGGAGGCTGACGAGTGGTGAGGTGGTGGAGGTTGACGAGTGGTGAGGTGGAGAGGCTGACGAGTGGTGAGGTGGAGGAGGCTGACGAGTGGTGAGGTGGAGGAGGCTGACGAGTGGTGAGGTGGTGGAGGCTGACGAGTGGTGAGATGGTGGAGGTTGACGAGTGGTGAGGTGGTGGAGGCTGACGAGTGGTGAGGTGGTGGAGGTTGACGAGTGGTGAGGTGGAGGAGGCTGACGAGTGGGGAGGTGGTGGAGGCTGACGAGTGGTGAGGTGGTGGAGGTTGACGAGTGGTGAGGTGGAAGAGGCTGACGAGTGGTGAGGTGGTGGAGGCTGACGAGTGGTGAGGTGGTGGAGGCTGACGAGTGGTGAGGTGGTGGAGGCTGAAGAGTGGAGGTGGTGGAGGTTGACGAGGTGAGGTGGTGGAGGCTGACGAGTGGTGAGGTGGAGGAGGCTGACGAGTGGAGAGGTGGTGGAGGCTGGGGGGCGACTGGCTGACGAGTGGAGAGATCGTGGAGGCTGGGGGGCGAGGGGATGACGAGTGGGGAGGCTGCTGAGTGGTGTCTCCTTTTTTTCCCGCCATTGTCCTCGTTCATTGATGCACAGCCGATATCTGAGGTGAAGGGTAGAGCCGCTCACCAAGTTCTTAGAAGAATTTTTGTGTCGTGTAAGAAAGGTGAAGCTGCGATATAGTGATCTGAATAGCCGGCGAGGGGGATAATGTACCTTTTAAGGGGGTTATTCACCTTCATAATGAGATCAGTATGAAATCATGATCCTGAGTGATGATTAGTTGGGGTTCGGATCAGTTGATAGGGTGAGTAAAGGATTGGATAGGTTAACAGGTTGGTATTTGACCTTCATATAGCGGACCTTAACAACAGGTGATCAAGATAACTATTTAACTGTTTTTCGCTTATGAAATACATTGATGTGTTCGTTGTGTTCCATGTGTGTGTGTGTGTGTGTGTGTGTGTGTGTGTGTGTGTAATAATAAATAATAATAATTAACGGTTTATTGAAAAAGTTCTGCAGTCCGAAGGCTGAAAATATACATTGGACATAAATGACTTATTACATACATTGGTGGTTTAACAAAAGCCTTCATTAGAGAAAGGTAGGAACATACAGTGAACATACAGATTAATGTTTACAGTGGAAGTCACGTAGATCTTGTGCGCTGAGGTGTTGAACAGCAGACACGTGGTGTAGTAATTCCCTCACAGATGGTGTTATGAGGGACCTGACGTGGTGTAGTAATTCCCTCCCAGATGGTGTTATGAGGGACTTGACGTGGTGTAGTAATTCCCTCAGCGTTAATAGCAACAATAATAATCCAACACTCGCCTCCTGGTCGGTCTCGAGGGGGAAAGTTGCCGTCGCTAATTGCAGGAACCTGAGGCCCTCACTGGACGACGATCTCTGAAGTCAAGTGCCTGTGTGGCCGAAAGTGTGTTGTACAGTTATATAAAGCCTCACCTTCTGACTCAACGAAATGTGAAAATTAATAATTATGGGTCGTAAGTGGCGCCCAACCGTGATTAAGACGTCCATGAGGTGGCCGCGGCGAGCACGATATGCAGGTCAGCCGTGGCCACTACCCACCTGGCGAGGGAAGTGTTGGGTTACCTTGAGTTCTTATGGCTGGTGTCACCTCGCTCGTCATTCCCGCTACTGTTTCACGTGTGGATATTTTTTACCACATTATATATGATTGATTTATATCGAGGAATGTTTGTGTGGAGGATGATAGCAGGTGTTTCTTGACCTCACACAGCCTCGTCACGTGATGGCGGGAAATAACAAGGTCTGGAGAGGTTAATGTATCATAGAGGAGTTTCTTGGAAGACATGAACGTGTATCAAGTAGTAATGACCTCTGTGTGGCCTCGCTGCGTGATTTTGCATTAAAAACCCCAACTTTCACTCGTGAGCGGGAGAAACTACTGAGGTGCGCTGTCCCGGTATAAGGGGATATAGTAACTGTATCGCGTTAAGGAAGTACCGTTTGGGTGGAGAAGACCGCGGCCACTGAGGATAGTAAAATATTGGACCGTGAGAAACCTGCCGTAACTTACAACCGCTGGTGCCTCGCCTGGTGGACACAACGCACACTATCCATGATTTACTGCCCTATAATACCTACCATTTGGGGCTACAGGGAAGAGATGAATCATATAAACACTTTCTCGACCACACCGTTATTGGGATTACTTTTCTATGAGCTGTAAATGCCGGAGAATGCGAAACGGATTACTTTTGTTTTACTCGGGTATTTCCGTGTCCCTCCTGAGAAGTGCACCGCGAAGTAGCTGTGAGATGTTTCATACAAATAAAAACCGACGTTAAAGGAACAAGTGTTAACGTAATTCTACCGTAAGGCGTCTGTAAGGAGGGCACATGTTATGGAGGTGATTCACATAACTAACAGATGCAGTAATGTTGATGGCTCTTGTGCGAGGTGATTGAATTACGTGCTTGACGTTATTGCAGCACAGAATACACAAGAACACTAGGCACCAACAACACTCGCTCCCTGGGGTACGTGAACGATATAACCTCCACACCTGTTGTTTACCGAAACCTTTTACCTTAACGAGGGAAAAATGTTTGGAGAATTTTGAGCCAAGTGATGGATGATGGATGACTTTGTAATGCTGGCTGCTGAATGGATGTTCGCCAAACTTTTCCCTCGCAATATTATTTTTTTAACATTCGATATTTTTAGCCAAACTTTTACCATCATGACTGTTACTTTTTATTTTATTATTTACTTGCATTAATATTATTTTTATGTGTGTATTCAGAGCGCGAATTTTGTCCAAGTTTCCCATCAATTAGGATCATTTTCTATTTTCTGTTATGCACTAAGTGTGGGATTTGTGAGTGTGATGATGGGACCGTGTTCCCTATTGACCACGGCCACTCCCACTCATTCTTTGTTATGCTGGCTACCGAGAACGTCAACGGTAACTCAGGCTAGAAATACCACATTGTCACAGCTACAGGAGCCCAGTATAGCGACGTGTTGCTTGATGTTTACCCTCACGTCTTGGAGCGGGTTGATGGAGCGTTTGGACGAGATAGGTCAGAGGTGTTAAGAGCTTGATCGTATATAGTGTTCCTCTCTTATTGTTTAATGTCGTTTTGTTGGTATTATTATTCACTGTATGATGAAGTGAAGGGAGTGAGCGTCATACATTATCCATTTATTCACTACGAAGGCTCTAGTGAACCCAGGTAACGAGAGATGGACAGATAAAGGGTAAAAGTGTGTGTGTGTGTGTGTGTGTGTGTGTGTGTGTGTGTGTGTGTGTGTGTATGTGTGTGATGATGGATGAGCCGCCAGCCACCCACCGTGATAATTAGACCACTTTATGGGGGTCCAGTGGTGACAGCTAGCCTTCCCTCTGTCTGCCCCCCTTACTACTTCTCCTCCTCTCCTCCCTCCCTCCCCACCACATTGCCCTCTTCTCTACCCTCCTCCTCCTCCTCCAATACTCCCTGTTATCTCTGTTTACCATACACTTATTTTCTCTTTGGTCCCTAACCTCTATCTCATTATTTGTCACCTCCCTATTCTTCCCCTCACCCCATCCTTCCCCTCACTTCTGTCCCCATGGCCACAACCCCTCACCCAGTCATCTAAACTCTCTCTCTCTCTCTCTCTCTCTCTCTCTCTCTCTCTCTCTCTCTCTCTCTCTCTCTCTCTCTCTCTCACTGATTATTATGTCATGCCATCATCGCTACACCTCTACATCACTCCTCCCTCCACATTACCTCCCCCTATCACTCCTACTCCTCCCTCTACATTCCCTCACCTTGATTCTCCCCCATGGCTCTCCTCACCTGTGATCACCTGGGGAGCCAACGTGTAATTTACTGGTCTTTAATAACGATAGATTTATGAGTGTTAATCAGTGTTGTATGTTACCCCCCTAACCTTCTCTGGCTCCTGGTCGATGGTAAGTTTGGGCTGTTCTATAACGTCTTGTTGTTGTTTCTTGTTTGTTGTTGATATGTTACGGAATTGCTTAAGTTTGTTGCCTCAGTCTGAAACTCGAGGTCTTCTACCCCCTCCCCTCTCCCTCCCCCGTTTTCTCTCGCCTCTCACGTCTTTCATTCCATTCACGTCATGTCTTCTCCTCACCTCTTCCTCACCTGCCCTTACCTGGCTGGTCAAGGTTCTGTAGCCAGTGTTACACTAATTCATCTCTGTTTCACCTGTTCATCTCATTATCACTGACCCATGACTTCACACTTTAGTAGTAATTTGATTTTACTTTTTAACTCATTTTTAAAGGTTCAGGTGTGTAAGTGAGTGTTAAGTGTGGCACAGTGTAAGTGACGTTAAGTGAGTGTTTAAGTGTGTGTTAATGAGCGCGTACATACCAGCACAATGGGTTTATACACTCCAGGTGAGGCTGGTGGCGTGTGAGGGACTTATTAAGGCGACTTTCCTTTTGTTGGTGAGGTGTGTGGGTGGTGGTCGCCCTAGAGGACTCCACCCAGTAAGAATTGAACTACACCTTCAATATGTAGAAGTCACTTGATTATATGACGCGTGGAATACCTAACCTAACCTAACCCATCACCCACGCACTATATACCTATAACTTGAACAGTATCTCACCCTTCACGTAGAACAAGTGTAGGACCACCATCACCACCTCTCTACCCCCTCCCCCCCACCTCCACCCCCACCCCACCCCTGACCGGCCTACTTCCTCCTAACCTTTACAGCAGGCAGCAGTAACTCGGTAAGTGGCTCTAGGAGAATGTTAATGAACAAAATGTGTTCATGTTCTCATAGCACTTTCACTCGTCCGCTATTTTACGCGGCTCGCCTTAACCAATCCCCGCCAGGCTGCCCTGTACCGCTGGGTGTGTACACGGTGTAGCTGTCCTTGTCTATACTGTTGTCTCGCTTATTGTGTTATGATAACTATAAACACTGCTCTTACTACTACTACTACTACTACTACTACTACTACTACCACTATTACTATTATTATTACTACTATTACTGCTACCCTTTTTTTACGTGGCCTCCAGCCTCCCCTTATAACCACACCGCCGCCATCACCACCAACTACTACGCCGCCATTTTATTACCTTAATATTAAATATCCTAATACATAAGTAGCTATCCTAGCTGTGTTGAGCCGCAGATCTAATACTACTACTAATACTACTTTTATTGTCGTCGTAGTATCAAGCTCTGGGTCATAGTGAGTCTAAATAACGTGTGTGTGTCCTTTGTTCAGAGGGCCAGCGAACATGACCATAAGAGGGAATCGATGACTTCAAGATGACTAGTGAGGCTATGACGCCCCTGGCAGTACTGTAGGAGGACTACATAGATGGTTGTCACCCCCTTGTTAATAGGTGCCCTCTGGTGATCGTCTGGTAGATGATGGTGTGGTAGACAGGTTAGTTAGGTATTTGGAAGTCGGTTTAGTTATGATAGTGGTGGTGGTGGTGGAGGTGGTGGTGGTGGTGGTGGAGGTGGTGGTGGTGGTGGTGGTGGTGGTGGTGGTAGTAGTAGTGATGGTGGTGGTGGTGGTGGTGATGGTAGTGGTAGTGGTGGAAGGACCTGTTCTCGTGGTGGTCGTTTTATTGGTCTTATGTAAATGAAGTTGTCAGAGGTTTGTGTGGTGACTATTGTTGTTACTACTACTGCCGCCACCACCGCTACCACCATCACTACTACTACTACCACCAACACTACTACTACTACTACCAACACTACTACTTTTTTTTTAACGTGGCCTCCAGCCTCCCCCAATAGCCACACCTTCGCCGCCATTTTATTACCTTAAAATTAAATATCCTAATACATAAGAAGCTATCCTAGCTGTGTTGAGTTAGTTGAGCCGCAGATCTATGCGGCATTCAGTGACTGTAGCCTCATAGTCGATATCTGCAGCTGTTGTCGGCATTGGGTAGAAGCTCTCGTTCCCCTGAGGCAGAGCAAAGCCGACCGAAGGAGAGAGAAAGACAGTCGACATCTCATCCAGGCTGTAACATAACTTCTGGGCTGCTGTTTCTGTTCAGAGATCACCTCCGCGAGTCTGGCTACTACTACTACAACTACCATCATCACCACCACTACCACCACTACCACCACTACAACTACCACCATCATTACTATTACTACTTATCACAATTATAAGAGTATACTACCAGTTAGTTACCATAGACCCCACCCCTCCCCTCCCGTCCTAACTCACAAGACTAAGCTAAGCATCAGACGGTCACTTAACTCTCGTGGCTGGCTGGGTGTTAGGTCTAGGCATTGTTCTCTACTTGGTATCTGATCCACTCTGGTAACTCTCCACCTTTCATTACCTGGCAGTGTTTGTTTGGTGGTAGTAGTATTAGTAAAAAGTATTATTATTAGTAGTAAACAGTAGTAGTAGTAGTAGTAGTAAAAAGTATTATTAGTAGTAGTAAACAGTAGTAGTAAAAGTATTATTAGTAGTAGTAAACAGTAGTAGTAGTAGTAAAAAGTATTAGTAGTATTAGTAAAAAGTATTATTATTAGTAGTAAACAGTAGTAGTAGTAGTAGTAAAAAGTATTATTAGTAGTAGTAAACAGTAGTAGTAGACCGAGGCAGCTTCACTCCCCTAGTGTTCACAACCTCTGGTGGGATGGGCCCAAGTGCAAGATGTTTCTACGCCAGACTCGCGGAGGTGATCTCCGAACAGAAGCAGCAGCCCAGAAGTTATGTTACAACCTGGATGAGATGTCGACTGTCTTTCTCTCTCCTTCGGTCGGCTTTGCTCTGCCTCAGGGGAACGAGAGCTTCTGCCCCAACTCCGACAACTGCTGCAGATATTGACTATGAGGCAACAGTCACTGAATGCCGCATAGATCTGCTGCTCAACTAACTCAACACAGATAGGATAGCTTCTTATGTATTAGGATATTTAATATTAAGGTAAATAAATGGTGGCGAAGGTGTGGGTATTGGGGGAGGATGGAGGCCACGTTAAAAAAATAAATAAATAAATAAATAAATAAAAAGTAATAGTATTAATAGTAATAAAAAGTAGAAATAGTAATAGTAGTGAAATAGGAAGGACAGGGACGGTGTTCTGAGGATAGAATAGGCTTGAAATGGATGGGTGAGAGATATGGATGGTGTTGTCGTGTTTTAATTGGGGGAGTGTGTTGGGTGTGGGCTGTTGGGGGTGACAGATAGAGAGATATAGGTCGACCAATACTAAATGATATACCGGGGAGGGGGGGCCTGTGGGTGGGGTGTGGGTGGGTTGGTGGGGTGTGGGGTGGGTTGGTGGGGGTGTGGGTGGGTTGTGGGGTGTGGGTGTTGATGAAGGTGTAACGTGATTGTCATAGTGATTGATGCCATTTAGAAAGTTGGTTGTGATGGCTGGGGTGAGGTCGTTAGTGTGATGCAAGTGTGTGTGTGTGTGTGTGTGGACGATAAACAAGGTGGTGCCTGCAGGTGATGGTGTGAGCTGCAGTAGGTGGTGGGAGCCCCCCTCCCCCAGGATGTTGTTGGTGTTGTGGTGTCCTTGTGTAAGTGTCGGTGGCAGCCTTGGTCACACAGCCCGTGGCTCTGGTGTCGGCACTTACTTCGCCACAGGCAAGTTACAACGTCCGGACACATTAGTATGAGTCAGCCTTGTTCACTCACACTTTACTTACCGCCTATACTTTATTAGACCTGCAGCCCAGTCAGTGCCCTTCCCGTAAAGGTTAATCTGTCATTACATACTTGTTTGAGCCTTGATACTGTACTTTCTAATCTGCTCCTGTTATATACACACGAGTTTTAATTTTAATCTCGCACTCAATATTTTTATTTTTTTTATATATTTTGTTGTAATTTTTCTTATATTCTCAGCACCTGTCATTATCTGTCGGAGTTTGGTGTGCCAGGATACGTTGATTCTTTTCCTGAAGGTCTGTCGCAGGGTAGGAGGGCATGAGTGTAGTGTAGGTCACCTTAGGGGCTCCCGGAAGGCGGCCTTGACCACCCTGTAGGCGAGCACGTAGTATAAGCCAGGGTTACAAGGCCTCCTCCCACCGCCTCTCTGGCATCACGACATATTAAAAAGTAAAGTGGGATTTTTTGGTTGTTTTCTCTAAATATTTATTGTTTTGAGTTTCTTCACAAGTATGGTACAGTAGGGTACTTCATGAATATTGCCTTACTACTGTACCACCACCATCATCATCACCTACACGAGCCTAGTACCTTCATCAACCACAGCAAGGCAACCGAACACACACACACACACACACACACACACACACACACACACGTCGTAGCTTCCTCCATCACCATCAAAAAACGAGTGAATTTATAACTTGTCATTTACATGTTTTTTGTGTATATGGGCTGATAATCCTTCTGACGAGACTAATTATGTGTAGGGTTAAACAGCTTCCAGTCTGAGACGTACCGATAAAAAATATGAAAATAAATTGGGGAAGAGGAGAGGGTGGGGGGGTGATGGGGCCTGTCTTGCATCCATTAACAGAAAGAACCTTGCTGTAGCTCATTAGTCCCTCCCCCTCCTACCCCTACCCTCTACTACACCCCTCACTCCCTACCCTGTCCTCCTATACCCCTACACCCCTACCTCTACACACCTTACCCCCTACCCCTGTCCTCCTATACCCCCACACCCCACCACTCACCCCACACCCCTACCTCTCACCTAGACCCCTCACCCCCTACCCTTTACTACACCCCTCACCCCTACCCCTGTCCTCCTGCCCCACACCCCTACCCTGTACTACACCCCTGCCCCTACCCTCTCCTGCACCCCCACCCCTGTCCCCACACACTCCCTGGGGTTGTGGGGTTCCTGGAGTGTGGGGAAATGTGATGTAAATTCGATGCTGTTTTCTTGAGTAAATCGACCCGGGGAAGTGTAGTCCTCTTTTTTGTCTTCTGTTTAGGAGCATTTGTGTGTGTACTGGCCAAGTTGTTTGACCGAGAGTGTACACAATCCTGGGGGTGTTTGTGTGTGTACTGGCCAAGTTGTTTGACCGAGAGTGTACACAATCCTGGGGTGTTTGTGTGGGTGAGTACTGGGGCTTGTGTTGTTTTATAAATGTTTATAACTTTTAAAACTGAAGAAAAAATAAATGTCCTGTAATTTCCCCGACAAGAGGAAAAACTAGGAGAATGCAAGGGAGGTTTAGAGGAGGAGGAGGGGGAAGGGGGGGAGAAGAGGAGAAGAAGTACAAGAGGAGAAGGAAGAAAAGAAATGAACAAGAAAGAGGAGGGGGGAGAAGAAGGAAGAGGAAGAGAAGAAGAAGAAGGAGGAGGAGAAGAAGAAAAAGAAGGAGGAGGAGAAGAAGAAGAAAAAGGAGGAGGAGGAAGGTTTTACGACACAGTTAAATACCCAGCGAGTAGGTTGATAATTAGCGTTTGTACTGACACCTGTAAACACGGTAAAGGTATATTTAGTTACAGTCAATAAGTGTAGTGAAGGTGTGTTAAGTACCTGGCCCTAGTACCTGGCCCCAGTACCTGACCCCAGTACCTGACCCTAGTACCTGACCCTAGTACCTGGCCCTAATACCTGGCCCTAGTACCTGGCCTTAGTACCTGACCCTTATACCTGGTCCTAGTACCCGGCCCTAATTCCTGACCCCTAGTACCTTGCCCTAGTACCTGACCCTGTGCCTGGCTGTAATACCTGGCCCTAGTACCTGGCCCCAGTACCTGACCCCAGTACCTGACCCTAGTACCTGACCCTAGTACCTGGCCCTAATACCTGGCCCTAGTACCTGGCCTTAGTACCTGACCCTTATACCTGGTCCTAGTACCCGGCCCTAATTCCTGACCCCTAGTACCTTGCCCTAGTACCTGACCCTAATACCTGGCCCTAGTACCTGACCTAATACCTGGCCCCAGTACCTGACCTAATACCTGGCCTAATACACAGCCCTAATGCCTGACCCTAGTGATACTGACCCTAGTACCTGACCTTAGTACCTGACCCTAATACCTGGCCCCAGTACCTGACCCTAATACCTGGCCCCAGTACCTGACCCTAATACCTGGCCCCAGTACCTGACCCCTAATACCTGGCCCCAGTACCTGACCCCTAATACCTGGCCCCAGTACCTGACCCTAATACCTGGCCCCAGTACCTGACCCTAATACCTGGCCCCAGTACCTGACCCTAGTACTACTAACATTTACGTTGTCGCCGGGCAAGAAAGGACTCACTAAGGTACAAAGTAAAACTAGACTTGCGGAGGGTAAGTACGTGCTATGTACATTTAAGGGGAGATAATTATAATGTTAAAGGATCTTAAAAATTACCTTAACGAGACAGCAGGGATGATTTTATTATTTAGTGATGCAGTCTTGGTGAGGGAACGTTTTAGTGTCGGGTTCTTATTGAGCAAAAGTTGGCAGAAAACTGTTGATGAGTTGACCGGTTTACTTGTGTTTATAGGTTCCCAGTACCTCGTGTAAGGCAGGAGAGAGAGAGAGAGAGAGAGAGAGAGAGAGAGACTTATCTCACGTCTCGCCTTGCCTCTTTCACCACACCAAAGGTTACTTACTGCAGCTCGATTTCAATATACTTAAAGGAAGTGTGATTGGTGAAGCGTGGCACACACACACACACACACACACACACACAGGGTTATCCCTACATACAGAGTAGGTCCTTCGTCAGCGTACTTAACCCAGGCCACCTCCACAACCTTGACAAGTGAGTGTAGGGCATTCCTGTGTGTGTGTGTGTGTGTGTGTGTGTGTTTTAACAAGGATCGACGTTCCATACCCCCCCCCCCTCACCTCACCTCCCAATATTTCTTCATCCACTCCCTCTCTCCCTAAGTACACACAACACTCCACAAGCCTTCGTCAACAACTCCCTCAGGTAAACACTAGCGAAGGGACACCGTGGCAGGGGTAGTTGGGTCGAGGTCACAGCACCAGCACTCAAAGGAATACCGGGTCAGAGAGAGGGAGGTCAGGTCAGGGTGGTGGAGCCGCGAGTATTGACCAACAGCATTACGCAACATCAACTCAGGGTGTAAACTGTATACAACGCCTTAACAGATAAACACGTTAATTATCAAGCATTAACCCGTAAATTATTCTCACTAAACACATCAGATAAAGAGTCACATGAATATTTCCTATCCCAGTTTTATTTCACCTGAAGATAAACCAATATTAAAACTTATTTGGGGGGAAATGAGCTTTGGTTTAGTTTGGTTTGGTTTAGCTGGGATGGAGATTTTTCAGGTGATCCAAAGAACAATACTTGCACTTCAATATCTCGAATTTTACTTGTGAAATTAAAACTCTCTCTCTCTCTCTCTCTCTCTCTCTCTCTCTCTCTCTCTCTCTCTCTCTCTCTCTCTCTCTCTCTCTCTCTCTCTCTCCCTCTCTCTCTCTCAGAGATCAATTATAGATTGCATTGTTTAGCAATCCCTTCCTGTGTGCCTCCCCACAGCCCTTCACCAGTGGAGAATTAACCCACGGCCTCTGGTAATGCATCATTGTGTTCTTTATGACCCCCCTCCCCTCCTCCTCTCCCCTCATCCCCCCCCCTCCTCCCTCTCCCCTCCCCCCAAGTTGTTCTGTCCTCTCGATTGACTCCTGATTACCTGCCCTTTTAGATGATTTTTCCCGCTTGGATGAATTAACCTAACCAGCCTAACCAAACCTAACGTAACAAAACCTAGCAAACCTAATCTAACCCTAACGTAACCTCAACTACTCTTAAGCCTAAACACAACGTAACTAAACCTAACCAAACCTAACGTAACTAAACCTAACCAAGCCTAACGTAACTAAACCTAACCTAACGTAACTAAACCTAACCAAACCTAACGTAACTAAACCTAACCAAGCCTAACGTAACTAAACCTAACCTAACGTAACTAAACCTAACCAAACCTAACCTAACGTAACCTAACCAAACCAAACCTAACCAAACCTAACCTAACGTAACTAAACCTAACCAAACCTAACCTAACGTAACCTAACCAAACCTAACCTAACGTAACCTAACCAA
>NW_024738186.1:0-5000 GCF_018991925.1 Homarus americanus
AAGTAACACTCAAACTAAAAACTTAAAAAAGAAATTACTACTAATTTGGAGTAATTGGGGGAGGTACTGGGTCCTCCTATAATATACTTCAGGTTTTTCTCAACTCGTCGCTTTGTCTTGGCAACATCAGGTTCCTTATTCCATCTTTCTGGTCTGAGGTTTGGCTTGTTTACACATCATTTATCCTGCTGGAGGGGTGTGGTGGCGATACTGCTCACCACCTGTCCCACAGGAGAGGATTCTCCTGATCACGGGGCCCCCTTCTCACCAATCCACCTTAACTCACAGTTTGGGGAGTGAAGGCAGAGAGTGCAGTGCCGGCTATGTTGACTTTCTATTATCCTCCCTATCCTCATAGGACCATCAGGCATCAGCATACGGATCCTTCAACTTTTCAACGTTGCTAGAGTTGCCGTACTGCTGCATGAAACTATTTCTTACTCCTTGCGATGAGAATGTCTAGTCATTATTAATTTTTTGCACACTGGAGATATTGTTTCCTCAACGATTTGTTAAACCGTTCCCTCCAGTTGATAATGTAATTGTTGAGAATGATTATTTTTTTGAACTGTGTTACTGATGTTGGTGATGATATTGAGGAATTATTACTGTTGGAGTTAATGTTTAGTAGATATTTTTGAGTCTAATGTCAGTTTGTTTATGTTAACTTAGAGGAGTTAGTTATTATTGATGCTAGTGCTTATGTTACAAAATGATATTTTACTTTTGATGGTTATGTTTGATAAGAGTGTTTAAATCATCTCTCTCTGTGGCTGTTGTTGGCAATAATGTTAATTTAACCCCTGTATAGATCATAAAAGCATCACTTGTGTCTCAATCTGCTTATCCATCTGATCTATCAGCCTGTCTGTCATCTCCTTGTTAATTGCGACGTCATCTTTCAAGCATTTTTGACGTCTCCTTCAAATATGTGTGACGTCACCTTCAAATATGTGTGACGTCACCTTCCAAATATTTATGACGCCATCCAAAGATTCGTGACGTTACCTTCAAAATATTTAGACGTCGCGTTCAAAAGTAAGTGATGTCACCTTCCAAAATCAGACGTCACCTTCAAACATTTCGACATCACCCACCATACGTTTATAACAAAAAGAGACTCTAAAAAAAAACTCACCGCCATAAACTAAACAAACTCCCATAACCCGTATAATGATAAGCCAACCCCACAGCATATACTTTTTTCACCAGTCTCAGGAACTATTACCATAAACCTCACCTTCACTACAATCACTACTACTTTTTTTAATGTTGAATAATTAAACAAAAAATTATATTATTTTTAAGAGACTGATTTCATCTCCGATCCCCCTCCCTCCTCCCTCCCTCCCCACCAACACCACCTCCTCCCTTCCTCCCTACCAGCACACCCTCTTCAATCTCCCTTCCTCCCCATCCCCTCCAATTTCTCCGTTGCCCATTCTTCCCCTCCACTTTTCTTTTCCCTCATTCAACCCACCTTCCCTCCCTCTTCTTCCTCTTCCCCCTCTTTTCCTCCTTCTTCTGTCTTCTTCCCCGCCCTCCCTCTCCTTCCTTCCTCCCCTTCCATCCCTCCCACCAATGTTCATATCTCCCCCCCCCTCCCCCCTTCCTCCTCACAAGATCCACAACAATGTAATTTCTGGGAAGTTTGTAATCCCGTCGCGAGTCTGAGAGACCTTTAGAGATTGAGTAAATGCGATGCAAATGCTGTCGTCTGCTCCAAGCTTTACATGCAAAATAAGCGCCCGAAGACTCGCACTGTCACCCGCGGAGACCTGATTCACCTGTAGGGTCCTACGTCACTGCGGGAACTTTTTCTTCACCCGTGGGAACTTTTTTTTCACCCGTAGAAACTTTTATTTACCTGTGGAACTTTTCCTTCACGTGGGAACTTTTCACCTGTGGAAACTTTTAGTTACCTGGGGAACTTCATTCACCCGTGGGAACTCTTCACCGGAAACTTTATTCACAATGAGAACTTTTTCTTCGCCTGTGGGAACTTTTTCTTCACCTGTGGGAATCTTGACGACCAAAATGCCTTCTTCATCCATGAGAACTTTCAGTCACCCGTGAAATTTCACTTACCCGTAGACACTTTTCAGTCACCTCGAACTTTTCGTCACCCTTGGGAACTTTTCGTCAATCAATAGAACTTTTCATCCATAAGTTCCATTTCATCTACCGTGAGAAAGTTTCATCGTCCTGGACCTTTATGTCACCCTGAGAACAGGAATTTCAGAAACCCCCCAAACCCAACCAAAAAACCCCCACACAAAAAAAAAAAAAAAAAAGGTGGGGAGGAGGAAGAAGGCAGGTAGGTTGACGGTGGGAATTGAGGAGGGCAGAGGGAGGAGATGGGGAACAGGAGGTAGAGTAACAGGGGGTTATGAGGGTTTGTGAAGGTCTGTTTTCTGAAGGAGGATGATGGTGCAGAAGCCACCAAATTTGTAGATGACTGTGGTGATGGTCACTGGAGAGCCGAGAGGGTCAGTGTGTTGAGCGCCTGACATGTGAGAAGTGCGAGAAAAACTCAAGCCCTCCTTACACTTTTTCTAGGTGTAATAGTGACATATAAGGAGTGAAAACCAGGCATGGGAGAACAATTGAGCAAAGCACGAAGTTCAGTAAAACACTGAGGATCCTGGTGCAGAACCTGAGGGATTGAGTCCGGAGGAGGTGGAGACAGAAACTGGAGGATTTGACAACTTCACTGACGTATTGTTAAACTAATTTTTTGTTAATGGTGACGCCAAGTATCTCAGAATCTACAACCCATGCTGGGACCCAAAGCAATGAAAGGGGGTGAAAACGTCAGAGGAGAGGCTAATGCATAACCATCATTCAAAAATGGTGACTGGTCACAGCGGCCCATTGAGAGACTGCTCAATAAACCCTAAAAGATGCAAGTCGGGACAGAATTGTTGACACCATCCCAATGTGGAGAACAAGACATATTTCCAGCGAGCAGAGTTTCAGGCACGCTGATACATAAGCAAGCACAGTGGTCCCATCTTGGTGCCTTGAGGACAGGTGAGTGACTGAAAGGTGGAGACAGCCTCGAAGCGTACAGCTAGCGTCGGTCACCGAGGAAGCCTGTAAGCCATGGTATAAGACTTCTTCGAAACCCGAGGTCGAAACCTAGCGATGACAAAAATGTGGTCGACTGGGTCGAACGCCTTAGTGAATCAAGAAACACAACTACAGACGCTGTTCTCCAGATGGCGGTATATGAAGTCGAAAAAGCTGAAGACATCGAGTGGTGGAGGAAGTTTCATATTACCAAATTGCTGAGGATCACCTATGCAATAACAACACATAAGCCCAGTCAAAAAAAAACTTTCCCCAGCATGGGAATTGCAATCAGTCGTAGCTGAAAGCGATGTGGGCTTGCTGACTGGGCACTGGTACACATAAGAAGTCTTCCAGTCAGCGCATCTGCCACTGAGAGAAGCTTATGATGGAGCAGCATTGCGTGTGCGTGCGTGCGTACGTGCGTGCATACGTGCGTGCGTGCGTGCGTGTGTGTGTGTGTGTGTGCGTGTGCGCGTGTGGCGTGCGCGTGCGTGCGTGCGTAGTACGTGCGTGCGTGTGTGTGTGAAAAGAAAGATTATAGTGATATACAATAAAGGTTATATAATCATCTGATACACGCAGGTTCATTTAGTAATGCAATAACAAGTGCGGATCAATGAGTATGATATATGAGCCTAGAAGAATTATATATACCCATACAGTCTTTAGTCTTAACATCTTAACTACAAGCTTCCATCTGCTTCGGCTTAGTTTGGTATGTTCCTCTTTATCAAGCTTTGTCATCCACCTCCTTTATCAAGCTTTTTATCTTCCCCGCATCAATATTATCTTCTGTCGCCCCTTTATCAATATTACTCCTTATCTCATCTTTATCAATATTATCTTAAGTCCCCTTTATTAATATTGTCTCATCTACACCTTTATCAATATTATCTTCTGCCTCCTCTGCAAAAGCTTTGTTTATCCACTCTCATAAAATTTTATCTTTTATTTCCCCTCTTTATCAAACGTTGTCTTTATCTCCTCTTATCACACTTGTCTTCCATCTCTCTTTATTACCTATTATGTCTTCCTTCCTCACTCAGACAACTCCTTACCTACCTACCTACCTACCTACCTAACCCCCTATCCCCCTCCCCCGTCCTATGATTGAAACGATAGCGAGTTTTTCCTTCAATTTCTACTGATCCTTCCTGTTTGATCGTCTTCATTATTATCATTATCATCATTGTCATCATCATTATTATTATTGTTAGACATTGTCATCATCATCTTCATCATCATTCTCATTATCTTCATTTGTCATCAGTGTCGTCGTCATCATCATCATTATTTTCATCAACATTAGCATCATTATCATCGTCATCATCGTCATCATCATCAACTCACTACAAATAACATATAATGAATGCATTGTACTGTACTATGGCATCGTCGGGTAGCAACAGGCAAATCGAACATGACGTTGCAAGTCTGTCCAGGTTGGCAGTGCTAAAATTACAGGTGTGTAACAGAAGGCATTTAGTAGAGGGTTAATGAGGCCTTGAGGGTGTGTGTGTGTGTGTGTGTGTGTGTGTGTGTGTGTGTGTGTGTGTGTGTGTGTGTGTGTGTGTGTGAGGGCAGGTAATGAGGAAGGTCCGTCCTAGGTGTGTGTTGTGTGTGTGTGTGAGTGTGTGTGTGTGTGTGTGTGTGTGTGTGTGTGTGTGAGGGGCAGGTAATGAGGAAGGTTCGTCCTAGGTGTGTGTGTGTGTGTGTGTGTGTGTGTGTGTGTGTGTGTGTGTGTGTGTGTGAGGGGCAGTAATGAGGAAGGTCTGTCCTGTGTGTGTGTGTTGTGTGTGTGTGTGTGTGTGTGTGTGTGTGTGTGTGTGTGTGTGGGGCAGGTAATGAGGAAGGTCCGTCCTAGGTGTGTGTGTGTGTGTGTGTGTGTGTGTGTGTGTGTGTGTGTGTGTGTGTGTGTGAGGGGT
>NW_024738186.1:7500-54454 GCF_018991925.1 Homarus americanus
GTGTGTGTGTGTGGACGTTGAGGTGTTGTGTCCCACGATTAATCTGACAGTGATTGAGTCAGGTAACTTTCCTGTAGTTAGTCGATTGTTATTTTTATCCGTGTTGATGGCCAAGAGAAATGGAGTTATTTTTTTTTTTTTTTTAGTTTTACTGAAAGGAAGTTCTGTAATGACGTGAAAGTTGTTTTGCTAGGTTGGCTTGGCTTGGCTTCGGTTAGATTAGGGTTAGGTTAGATTGTATTAGGTTTGGTTTGCTTTGGTTAGGTTGGTTAAATTAGACTTTCTTATGTTTACTGGATTTGATTAGGTTAGCTAAGACCAGGTTAACACAGCTTCTAGTGAAACATGTTAACTCGTTGTCATAATTAACTCGGAATAAAACCACACCCTCTCAGTCATTTTCTCTCATCAAACATTTATTCTCACTAAACTATTAAGAGATGAGCCAGGGTGGAGGAGTCAGGTGTGGAGTGATTCAGGTGTGGCGAGTCAGGGTGGAGTGAGTCAGGGTGTGGGAGGAGTCAGGTGTGGAGTGAGTCAGGGTGTGAGGAGTCAAGTGAGCAGCCTGTTAAGAGGCGAATTAGTTGTAAGACGTAAACAAAAAAGCAATTGGTCTTTCCTAACCTAACCTAACTCTAAACTCCAACCTAACCTTACATCCACTCTATCATGACTTTTTATTAACTGGTTTCTTCTCTGGACCTTACTTGACTTTTCTTTACCTATGTAGATGGTCTTCTCGTCCTTGGTTCTCCACAGATAATTCACATGACCTTTGCTTCAACAGATGACCTACATGACCTTGTCAACAACAGATGACCTTACATGACCTTGCTTCTACAGATAATCTGACATGACCTTGCTTCTACAGATGACCTTATATGACCTTGTTTTAACAGATGACCTTACATGACCTTGTTTCTCTACAGAGACCTTACATGACCTTGCTTTACAGATAATCTACATGACCTTGCTTAACAGATGACCCTACATGACCTTGCTTCAACAGATGACCTTACATGACCTTTTGCTTCAACAGATGACTCTACATGACCTTGCTTCTACAGATACCCTTACATGACCTTGCTTCAACAGATGACCTTACATGACCTTGCTTTTAACAGATGACCTTACATGACCTTGCTTTACAGATAATCTTATGACCTTGTTTCAACAGAGATGACCCATGACCTTGTTTCAACAGATGACCTTACATGACCTTGCTTTACAGATGACCTTGCTTCTACAGATGACCTTGTTTTCACAGATGACCTTACATGACCTTACAGAGATGACTCTACATGACCTTGTTTCTACAGATAATCTTACATGACCTTGCTTTCACAGATGACCTTACATGACCTTGCTTCCAGATGACCTTACATGACCTTGCTTCTACAGATGACCTTACATGACCTTGTTTCAACAGATGACCTTACATGACCTTGCTTCTACAGATGGACCTTGCTTCAACAGATATTCCACATGACCTTGCTTTACAGATGACCACATGACCTTGCTTCAACAGATGACCTTACATGACCTTGCTTACAGATGACCTACATGACCTTGCCCAACAGATTACCTTACATGACCTTGCTTTACAGATGACCTTACATGACCTTGCTTCTACAGATGACCTACATGACCTTGCTTCAACAGATGACCTACATGACCTTGCTTCTACAGATGACCTTACATGACCTTGTTTCTACAGATGACCTTACATGACCTTTGCTTCTACAGATGACCTACATGACCTTTTGCTTCTACAGATGACCTTACATGACCTTGCTTCTACAGAACCATGACCTTAGATGACACCCTTGCTTCTACAGATGACCCACATGACCTTTGCTTCCAGATGACCTTGCTTTTAAGATGACCTTACATGACCTTGTTTACAGATGACCTTTGTTTCTACAGATGACCTTGCTTCTACAGATGACCTTGCTTCTACAGATGACCTATATACCTTGCTTTACAGATGACTTACATGACCTTGCTTCTACAGATGACCTTACATGACCTTGCTTCAACAGATTACCTACATGACCTTGCTTCTACAGATGACCTTACATGACCTTGCTTCTACAGATGACCTTACATGACCTTGCTTCAACAGATGACTACATGACCTTGCTTCTACAGATGACCTTACATGACCTTGCTTCTAACAGATGACCTTACATGACCTTGCTTTCTACAGATGACCTTACATGACCTTTTGCTTCTACAGATGACCTTGTTTACAGATGACCTTACATGACCTTGCTTCTACAGATGACCTTACATGACCTTGTTTCTACAGATGACCTTGCATGACCTTGCTTCTACAGATGACCCATTTGACCTTGCTTCTACAGATGACCTTACATGACCTTGCTTCACAGATAACCCTACATGACCTTGCTTCAACAGATGACCTCATCTAAACCTTCCTTCTATAAATGACCTTCCTCACCTAATTTTACCAAACCTACGAAACTTACGTACGCCTAAATCCACTAAAACCAAGCAATAATCGAAATCCTCATGAACTTATGATTTAATTAATGATGAAAGATAATTGAAGAGCCTTTTTATATCTTTATCATGAAGTGTCGCTATTAATTTTATACTTAAGATAATACGTTGCGGCAGTCCATCTCAGTTATCATGGTCGTATGTATGTATGTATGTATGTATGATCTAATATTCTCCTTACCGCTAGTTAATCATGTTTATTTAGAGATTTAACAATCTATTTACCTGTCAGTCTGTAGCTATCTACTTTGGTCTATATGTCTGTCTGTATTTATGTTTGTATCTGTCTATTTATCTATCTGTCTATATTTGTATCTGTCTGTCTGTGTGTCTGCCTGTCTCATATCTGTCTGTCTTTGTCTCTTGTTCTCTACTATCAATCTGTCTGTCTGTGTGTCTGCCTGTCTCTCATATCTGTCTGTCTTTGTCTCTTGTTTCTTACTATCAACTGTCTGTCTGTGTGTCTGCCTGTCTCTCATATCTGTCTGTCTTTGTCCCTTGTTCTCTACTATCAATCTGTCTGTCTGTGTGTGCCTGTCTCTCATATCTGTCTGTCTTTGTCTCTTGTTTCTTACTATCAATCTGTCTTCGTCTGTCTGTCTCTGTCTGTCTCACTGTTTTTTGTATCTGTCTTCTTCACACACGTATACGACCCGTCAACCAAATGTCATCGTCTCATTTTGCATGGTTGGACACCTGTTGGGGTGGGTGGGGGGTTGTTTTTGTGTGTGTGTGTGTCTCGTGATGGTGGTTGAAGTGTTGTGCCAACGAGGTCATTAACGCCAGTAACGAGGGGGTGAGGTAGTGTCAGTCATATGCCACCTGGAGATACCAACCCTCTGTAGATTTTTTATGGTGTGTGTGTGTGTGTGTGTGTGTGTGTGTGTGTGTGTGTGTGTGTGTGTGTGTGTGTGTTTTTTTCTGTCTGTATTTCTAATCGATCTTTCTGTCTGTCTATGTCTAATCGATCTGTCATTCTGTCTATCTATCTCCCATCCACCTAACTGTCTGTCCTGTGTCTTCCGGCGGGGTTAGCCAATGATAACGAGAGGAATAACGCTAAAACAACGGAGGATCAACATAGTAATACGATTGACTAATGAGTTGAATGTCGTTATCAGCCACGTTAATAAGGGCTGTGAGGATGATTATCGTGACAGTAATCAAGTGAACAGTGAAATTCATGAGTGTAATTATAGGGAGAGAGAGAGTATTATATTGATGATGAAGACCGAGCCAATAGAGGGAAGGTGGTATTGTTATTGGGTATTAGTAATACATGACTTAACGAAGAGGTGAGGTGTTAAAAAAATTATTACTATTTGTTAAGGGTAGATAAAATAATGATATTGATTACTTTAATACAAGGAGATAATATGACTGGCACTGCACTTATCATCGTTACTCTCAAGTGTAAAGTCAGGTACCTATTGTTAATTGGTTTACCTGGGGGCCTCACTTACTTGGGGGTAAGTGGGTGTGATAGGTCGTGGAGAGCGGTGTATCAACTCGCCACTGCTCCCCTATACAATAAAGGTAATTGTAGCATTAATTGTTATGGTAGAGTTACTTTAGTGATTACATAATTATAAAACAGGGACTGGCGGTGATGGTACTTGTTGATATATATATATGATAAGGACGAAATGACGACGATTATGGATCACCGAAACACTAGATTGTTATTTTAATGATGTGTGTGTGTGTGTGTAATTATGGCGCCGCGGGTTGCCCACTTGATAAATTGTTTCTCCGTTTATCCTGTGGTGTGTGTGTGTGTGTGTGTGTGTGTGTGTGTGTGTGTGTGTGTAATTATGGCGCCGCGGGTTGGCCACTTGATAATTGTTTCTCCGTTTATCCTGTTGTGTGTGTACCGCTCGTCCGTTTGTTCGTGTGTATATCAAATAAAAGATCACCTGAAATTAGACACCCCAGCTTAATTCCCTTCATGACTTAACACCGTAAACGCTAACCCAACCCAACCCAAGCCAACCCAACCCAACCCAACCCAACCCAGGCCAACCCAACCCAACGAACCCAACCCAGGCTAACCCAACCCAGGCCAACCCAACCTGGCTAACCCAACCCAGGCCAACCCAACCCAGGCCAACCCAACCCAGGCCAACCCAACCCAGGCCAACCCAACCCAACCCAACCCAACCTAACCCAACCCAGGCCAACCCAACCCAGGCCAACCCAACCCAGGCCAACCCAACCCAGGCTAACCCAACCCAGGCCAACCCAACCCAGGCCAACCCTTAAACATATCACTATACCTTATATTATGATATTGTTCTACTATTCGACTATATCATTATACCATTAGACTGTGCTATTGTGGCTCTTATCATTATAGGTTATATTATTTACTCATCTCTGATTCTCCCTGGCTCACTTTTTACCCACCCTAGGCATCTGTCCCCTTTGTTTATTACTTATTTACTTACTTACTTACTTACTTACTTATTTAATCACTTATTTCATTTACTCCCTGCCCTTACTTCACCCACTCCTTACCCAGCTCCTGACTCACTGTTTTACCCACCCTAACTCCACCGATTCACTCATCCCTTCATTCACCCCTAACCCACAACCCCCAACCCACCAATATATCCCATATTTAACCCACCACACCTGACCCACTTCTTCTAACCACTACTCCTGACCCACCACACCCTGACTACTCCTAACCCACCACACCCCTGACTACTCCTCCTAACTCCACCACTCTCCTGACCCACTCCTCTAACCCACCACTCTCTTGACCCACTCTCTAACCCACCACACACCTCTCTGCCCGACAACACGACCCACTGCCCACCCCCTCAAAGACCCAGGAGGACGTCACCCCTCGGGGAAACACAAGCAAGTTTGTGTAACTGCTTAAGCACCAGGCAGAGCGGCGGCCATGTTGCTCTACCTCTGGCGGCCATGTTGCTCTATCTTGGCAGCCATGTTGCCCTACTTCTGGCAGTCATGTTGCTCTACCTCTGACGGCCATGTTGCTCTACCTCTGCTGCCATGTTGCTCTACCTCTTGCTGCCATGTTGCTCTACCTCTGGCGGCCATCTTGCTCTACCTCTGACGCATTATGTTGCTCTACCTCTGACGGCCATGTTGCTCTACCTCTGACGACCATGTTGCTCTACCTCTGACGGCCATGTTGCTCTACCTCCGACGACCATGTTGCTCTACCTCTGACGACCATGTTGTCTACCTCTTGCTGTTATCTCAAGACACTTCGGGTCTGTCCACACCTCACAACAAATTAGTATTTTGTTTCTAAACACAAGACTTGAGCGTGATGGACTTGGCACCCGACCCCACCCCCACCATCCCCCATTTGGCATACTCTTGTATAACCTTGACTTACCCTTTGGAGCCAGACGGGGTCCAACCTGCTCTGGTCCGCTGGTGTTGGCACCCTTAGGTTTCCTCCGGTATACCCCTTGTCATCCCTTTGTCTACCCATTAAACAGTGTCAGAAGTATCCA
Organism: Homarus americanus; assembly: GCF_018991925.1. NCBI lineage: Eukaryota > Metazoa > Arthropoda > Malacostraca > Decapoda > Nephropidae > Homarus > Homarus americanus. The sequence continues at coordinate 13,521 of NW_024738186.1, forward strand.
GACATCGTCAGTGTGACTGTTTGGCACTCTACATACCCTTAATACCCCTTGACTTTTAATACCCTGCCCTTGACACCCTTTAACATACCCTTGGCAGTAATGAGAAGCATCCAGACAGTCTCAGCATGACAGCCTGGTACCCCTGAACATACACTTGGCACCCCTTGGCATACCCCATAAGCGTACAATTGACAGTGCCATCAGGGTGCCTCAGTGTACGTCTGTCTGGCTGAAAGGTTGTTTTAACAACACCCAAACCTCTGTCTAACCCTCATAGTTCACTGTCATTGCTGTAACTGTCTTAGTTACATTACATAGTTAATTACATACTGTAGACAGTTACACACACACACGGGTAATTACACACACATAGGCATAGCGTTTCCTATCTAGTTTTGTACTGTAGTTAGTTACATATATAGATACATATGTCACTGGTCGCCCTATTTCTCCTCGTTAGCTCGGGTATAACTACGAAGAGAGAGAGAGAGAGAGAGAAAAAAAGAGAGAGAGAGAGAGAGAGATATACAGTACATATTCATTTGACTCATCTTGACTCATATATTCCTTATAGTTTCACCTCTCGTCCCTGACCCTCGTGTAGTCCAACACTTTTATAGCGCAACAGCCGTCCAGCGTGATAATGGCGCGTGACTCAGGGTAACATAATACCGCCCTGGCAATAGAAGGCCTGGTTTAAGGACACTCTAGTTTGATTATTATTTATGTCGGATTGAGTGGCATATGCAGTTGAGAAGGAGGTAATATTTTCGCCGGTAAAGGTGGCTGGCCCTCTCTCTCTCTCTCTCTCTCTCTCGTTTTCTGTGTGTGTCTTTCGTTTTGTCTCTGTCTCTTTGTCAGCCTCTTTCTAATAATCGTTGGTGAATAATTACCGAGTGGTATTTTGAATTAATGAGATAATTTTTCGGATAACGTAAAAATTAGTAATCCAGCAAATTTCACCTGATGATTAAATATCTCATCCTCTCCCCCTCGAGGTAGTGTTGGGGTGTTTAATCATGAAGTGAAATAAACTGAGATGCCCTGCCTTTTATATGAGTGTAACAATTATTATTATTTTCAAGTGACAGATCTTTCGTTGTGTGGATGTTTGGGGAAGGAGGGGGTGAGTTGTGTCCGAGTCTGCCCAGTGCCGGTATTTGTTCAGTCGTCTCATTAAGAATTTCATACTTGAACAGGATATAGACCGGTTCCTTGTTTATATGTAATAACAGGTGATCTTACAATTTTGGCCGTAGTTTATATATATATATAAAAAATTATCTGTATCTAAATTATCTACCAAGAACCTCAATCTATTACAATAATGAAATAATCACCAAAATGTCTATAAAAATAATAATATTAATAATAATAATAATAATAATAATAATAATAATAATAATAATAATAATAATAATAATAATAATAATAATCCTATTTTCCAATTTTCATCACATGTAAGATTTTCACTTATTTTAAGATATGCACAAAGTTTTAATATCTAAAAATATTTTGACTTACGATTTATGCAAAAGTTGGATCATTCTACAGCTGATTTCACCTGATGATTAATTACCCAAACGCTACTTAAGTTTAGGTTAGTTAGGTTAGATTAGACGAGGTGAGATTAGGGTATGCTAGGTTAGCTTAGGTAAAGTGAGGTTAAGTTACAATATGTATGGTAACTTTAGGTGAAGTGAGGTTAGGTTAGGTTAAGTTTGCGCCAAGTTGGTTAATCCTCAAGGTAAAATAAACTGTATTTAGGTTAGGTTAGGTTAGGTTAGGTTCGCGCGAGGTACAGTACTGAATCTCTAAGGTAAAATAAACTGTGGCGTCTAATCTCCACGTGTTCCCAGAAGTTTAATAATAATGTTCACAATCATCCATCCTCACCACACAAGGCTCGTGGAGGTGTCTGAAGAATACTACAAACAAAACAAATAGAGGAGAGGAGGGTGGAGAGAAGGAGAGGAGTGGTGGAGAGAAGGTGAGGAGAAGGTGAGGAGGGTGGGAGAGAAGGAGAGGAGGGTGGGAGAGAAGGTGAGAAGTGGTGGGAGAGAAGGTAGGAGTGGTGGGAGAGAAGGTGGGAGGAGAGAAGGTGGAGGAGGGTGGAGAGAAGGAGAGGAGGGTGGGAGAGAAGGTGAGAAGTGGTGGGAGGAGAAGGTGGGGAGAGAAGGTGAGGAGTGGTGGAGAGAAGGAGAGGAGGTGGGAGAGAAGGTGAGGAGAGAAGGTGAGGAGTGGTGGGAGAGAAGGAGAGGAGGGGGAGAGAAGGTGAGGTGGTGGAGAGAAGGAGAGGAGTGTGAGAGAAGGAGGAGTGGTGGGAGAAGGAGAGGAGGGGAGAGAAGGTGAGGAGTGGTGGAGAGAGAGGAGTGGTGGAGAAGGTGAGGAGAGAAGGAGAGTGGTGGAGAGAAGGAGAGGAGGGTGGGAGAAGGAGAGAAGTGGTGGAGAAGGAGAGGAGGGTGGAGAGAAGGTAGGAGAGAAGGGGAGGAGTGGTGGAGAGAAGGAGAGAGTGGTGAGAAAAGGTGAGGAGAGAAGGTGAGGAGTGGTGGGAGAAGAGAGAGGAGTGGTGGGAGAGAAGGTGAGAAGTGGTGGAGGAGAAGGTGGGGAGAGAAGGTGAGGAGGAGGAGAAGGAGAGAGTGGCAGAGGAGAAGGTGAGGAGAGAAGGTGAGGAGTGGTGGAGAAGGAGAGGAGTGGTGGGAGAGAGAAGGTGAGAAGTGGTGGAGAGAAGGAGAGGAGGGTGGAGAGAAGGTGAGGAGAAGGTGAGGAGTGGTGGGAGAGAAGGAGGAGTGGTGGAGAGAAGGTGAGGAGAAGGTGAGGAGGGTGGGAGAGAAGGAGAGGAGGAGAGAAGGTGAGAAGTGGTGGAGAGAAGGGAGGAGGAGAGAAGGAGGAGTGGTGGGAGAGAAGGAGAGTGGTGGAGAGAAGGGGGAGAGAAGGAGGAGTGGTGGAGAGAAGGTGAGGAGGTGAGAGAAGAAGAGGGTGGAGAGAAGGTGAGGAGGTGGAGAGAAGGAGGAGGGTGGAGAGAAGAGGAGGGTGGAGAGAAGGAGAAGAGTGGGTGGAGAGAAGGGGAGAGGAGTAGGAGAGAAGGGAGAGAGGTGGAGAGAAGGAGAGGAGTGGTGGGAGAGAAGGAGGAGGGTGGAGAGAAGGAGAGGAGTGGTGGAGAGAAGAGGAGTGGTGAGAGAAGAAGAGAGTGGGGAAAGGAGAGGAGTGGTGGAGAGAAGAAGAGGAGGGTGGGAGTAGGGTGAGGAGTGGTGGGAGGTGAGGAGGGTGGGAAAGAAAGAGAGGAGTGGTGGAGAGAAGGAGAGGGAGGGTAGAGAAGGTGAGGAGTGGTGGGAGAGAAGAGGAGTGGTGGGAGAGAAGAAGAGGAGTGGTGGGAGAGGAGGGAGAGGACTGGTAGAGAGAGAGGAGGGGAGAGAAGAGGAGGGGAGAGTAGGTGGAGGAGTGGTGGAGAGAAGGTGAGGAGGGTGGGAGAGAAGGTGAGGAGTGGTGGAGAGAAGGTGAGGAGGGTGGAGAGAAGGAGAGTGGTGGAGAGAAGGAGGAGTGGTGGGAGAGAAGGTGAGGAGTGGTGGAGAGAAGGAGAGGAGTGGTGAGGAGAAGGAGAGGAGGAGAGAAGGAGAGGAGTGGTGGAGAAGGAGAGGAGGGTGGAGAGAAGGAGAGGAGTGGTGGAGAGATGAGGAGGGTGGGAGAGAAGAGGAGGGGGAGAGAAGGAGGAGTGGTGGGAGAGAAGGTGGAGAGTGGTGGAGAAGGTGAGGAGTGGTGGAGAGAAGGTGAGGAGTGGTGGAGAGAAGAGGAGGTGGGAGAGAAGAGGAGGAGTGGTGGAGAGAAGAGGAGGAGTGGTGGGAGAGAAGGTGAGGAGGGTGGGAGAGAAGGTGAGGAGGTGGAGAGAAGGTGAGGAGTGGGGGAGAGAAGGTGAGGAGGGTGGGAGAGAAGGTGAGGAGGGAGAGAAGCGAGGAGTGGTGGGAGAGAAGGAGGAGGGTGGGAGAGAAGGACGAGAGTGGAGGAGGAGGAGTGGGAGAGAAGGTGAGGAGGGTGGGAGAGAAGGTGAGGAGTGGTGGGAGGAGAAGGTGGGAGGAGGGTGGAGAGAAGGTGAGGAGTGGAGAGAAGGAGAGGAGGGTGGGAGAGAAGGTGAGGAGGGTGGAGAGAAGGTGAGGAGTGGTGGAGAGAAGGTGAGGAGTGGTGGAGAGAAGGTGAGGAGTGGTGGAGAAGAAGGTGAGGAGTGGTGGAGAGAAGGTGAGGAGTGGTGGAGAGAAGGAGAGGAGTGGGGAGAGAAGGAGAGGGAGTGGTGGGAGAGAAGAGGAGTGGTGGGAGAGAAGAGGAGGGTGGAGAGAAGGAGAGGAGTGGTGGAGAGAAGGGAGAGGAGTGGGGAGAGAAGGAGAGGAGTGGTGGGAGAGAAGAGAGTGGGGGAGAGAAGGGAGAGGAGTGGTGGAGAGAAGGTGAGGGAGTGGTGAAGAGAAGGAGAGGGAGTGGTGGAGAGAAGAAGAGGGTGGAGAGAAGAGGAGTGGTGGAGAGAAGAGGAGGGTGGGAGAGAAGGTGAGGAGTGGTGGAAGAGAAGGTGAGGAGTGGTGGGAGAAGGAGGAGGAGTGGGAGAGAAGAGGAGTGGTGGAGAGAAGGGAGAGGAGTGGTGGAGAGAAGGAGAGGAGGTGGAGAGAAGGTGAGGAGGGTGGGAGAGAAGGAGAGAGTGGGTGGAGAGAAGAGGAGTGGTGGGAGAGAAGAAGAGGAGGAGAGGAGAGGAGTGGGGAGAGAAGAGGAGTGGGAGAGAAGAAGAGAGTGGTGGAGAGAAGGAGAGTGGTGGAGAGAAGGTGAGAGTGGTGGAAAGAAAGAGAGGAGGGGGGAGAGAAGGACGAGTGGTGGAGAAGGGGTGAGGAGGAGTGGGGAGAGAAGGGAGAGAGTGGGGAGAGAAGGTGAGGAGTGGTGGAGAGAAGGTGGAGGGAGTGGTGGAGAGAAGGAGAGGAGTGGTGGAGGAGAAGGAGAGGAGTGGTGGAGAGAAGGTGAGGAGTGGTGGGAGAGAAGGTGAGGAGTGGTGGAGAGAAGGTGAGGAGTGGTGGAGAGAAGGGTGAGGGTGGTGGAGAGAAGGTGAGGAGGGTGGAGAGAAGCGGGTGGTGGAGAGAAGGAGGAGTGGTGGAGAAGGAGAGGTGGTGGAGAGAAGGGAGTGGAGAGAAAGAGAGGAGTGGTGGAGAGAAGGTGAGGAGTGGTGGAGAGAAGGTGAGGAGTGGTGGAGAGAAGGTGAGGAGTTTGGAGAGAAGGTGAGAGTGGTGGAGAAGGTGAGAGTCGTGGAGAGAAAGGAGGGTGGAGAGAAGGGAGTTGGTGGAGAAGGAGAGGAGTGGTGAGAGAAGGAGAGGTGGAGAGAAAGAAGAGTGGTGGAGAGAAAGAGAGGTGGAGAGAAAGAGAGATGGTGGAGAGAAAGTGAGTGGTGGAGAAGGTGAGAGGGTGAGAGAAGGAGAGGAGTGGTGGAGAGAAGAGAGCAGTGATGAGAGAAGAAGAGGAGTGGTGGAGAAAGAGAGGAGGAGAGAGAGTAGTGGTGGAGAGAAAGAGAGAGTGGTGGAGAGAAGGAGAGAGTGGTGGAGAGTGAGAGGAGTGGCGGAGAGAAGGAGAGGAGGTGGAGAGAGGAGAGGAGGAGGAGAGGAGAGAAGTGACGTGAGAAGGAGAAGAGTGGTGAGAAAAGGTGAGGAGTGGTGGAGAGAAGGAGAAGAGGAGAGAAAGAGAGGTGGAGAAAAGAGGGAGTGGTGGAGAAAGAGGAGGGTGGAGAGAAGGAGAGGAGGTGGAGAGATGAGGAGTGGCGGGGAGAAGGAGAGGAGTGACGGAGAGAGAGAGAAATGCTGGAGAGGAGAGGAGTGGGTGGAGAGATGCAAGTGTTTTGATGTTATACGTCAGAGTGTGTGGGGAGTGAAGGATCTCGTCTGTCTTACTGTGAGAATTAATTGCGTGAGAGTGCGTGTGTGAGAGTGCGTGAGAGTGAGTGTGAGAGTGAGTGTGATGGAGGAGGGAAATAAAGGAGAAAAGAAGGAAAATCTAAATAGAGAGGAAGAAAAGAGACAGGAATCTAAACTCAGTGAGGAGAGGGTTAATGTGTGTGCTGTTTGTGTGTGTAAAACAGATGACAGTCGATCAGTAAATTGGACAGAAATGTGAAATTAATCGAATCTGGTGTAAAATAATCACATTACTATATTTACCCAGAGAGAAACTTATTACAATACATATATATATATGACCGATCCTACATTGGTGACAGGTTCCTGGGAGGGCACGGTCAGGAACACCCACCACCACCACACACAAGAAGGTTGTCACAGTAAGTCCCTCCGGCCTGCCAGCCACGTTCAGGAGGCTAAATCTGGGTAATGACAATAACGCTGATTACCGAACTCGTCCGATCTTGTTGTGGTACATCCACTTACCAAATTACTGAGCATCGTGTTAACATCTCCAGAACGCACGCACGCACGCACGCAGCGGCATGCACGGACGGACGGATCGGACGGGTGGTATTCTGTATCAAGTCCTCAGTCTAGGCGGTGGAAGAAATGCCAGGTTTTGTTGACTGAGGTGTATAAGTTCAATTGACACTAAATTTTTTCATCTGAATCTTAGGTGAAAAGTTAAACACAAAATCAAATTAAAGTTTTAATGACCTACGGAGAGAAGAGAATACACGTACCTGAGAAGAAAAGGATAAGATAAAGAATAAATAAACTGGATGATAACACTCAAATGATACCACGGAGATGATAATGATACCAGATGACGTAACTGATTACCTAACATACCACAACCCAGGTAACGTAATACGCCAGTGATCTTTAATTAATGAAAGAAATACATACCAAGTCAAGATAACGAAGAGCAGCGAGTTATCTTTCCTCAGGAGGATAACTTGAGGGACTGATGAAAGTGACATGTTGGCTGCATTGAACGCTGGAGGTCGATATAAACGTTTACTATATATTGTGCATAATGATCCGGTTCTGTTGCTGTGTTGATGTTGTGTTGATGATGATGATGTGATGATGGTATGTTGATGATGGTATGTTGTTGATGATGATGATGATGATGTGTTGACGGTGGTGATGGTGTGTTGATGATGATGTGATAGTGTTGCTGTGTAGATGGTGTTCATGATATGATGTTCATGACATGTTGATGGTGCTTTTATCACCATAGATCCACAGTTTGAATCAGCTGCTCGTGGATTATTCCCTGGTGTACTATATTCGACACTTACGATGCCTGTTGTACATGTGATACCTCTAGGACGTTATTTGACACCTATTTGAACGTCGCATAACACCTGCTGTATGTCGAATGGCACCTAAGACGTGGCATGACACATAATGACGTCGAAGAGCACCTAAAGGCATGACATGACACCTTTGATATCACTTGACACCCGTTGGACGCCTACAGGAGCTGGGCACGTGTGGTGGTATGTTGGGGCGAGAAACCCCGTGGACAGGTATGTGAAGTATCCTGCCTTGACCACGCCCTCCAGCAATAACACCCAGTTTACACAAGTCCCACAATCTTGCTGCTTCTCACATTCCTCCCCCACATTCTTCTCCCACTGGTCGATCCCCCACCCGCCAGCAGCCTCCTCTTACTCACAAGAAATTCTGCCTAAGCCCCATCTCACAGGTCATCAACACGTGTCTGTGGTGTGGTCATCAGAGGTAGATACACACACACACACACACACACAATGTTTTGGTAAGGTTTCACGCCCGGTTGACATCCTCAGGTAAACTTAGGACCCTTCCCCAAATTCTCAGAGATTTTTGTGGTAACTTTTTCGTCGTAACCGGGAATGTTGAGAGAGAGAAAGTGTCAGTTATGGTCGAGTCTCAGTGTAATTTCGGCACCATTGAGGCAGTATTTTCTCGGTGTTATTGTTTACGAGCCGGTGAGATATGGTGGTGATGGAAGGGTTGATGGGGGTGATGGAAGGGGAGTGGTGGTGATGTTTGGGTAGTGGTGATGATGGACGGTTGATGGAGGGTGTTGTGGTGATGATGGAAGGGGGGAGGGAGTTGAGGGTGATGATGGGGTAGTGGTGGCGGTAGTCGGGGGTAATGGTAGTGTGTGGGTATACATAGATATGTAAGTATACATGACTAGGGTATACATGGCTGTGTATAGCGTGAAAATCACCGTATTAAGTAAGTCATTTTCCCGGACCTGTTATAAGCATATTAAGAATAGGATTAAACTTGTCTTCCAACACCTTAAGACATTCATACAAACTTTCTTCACTCTATTTATTATTTGTCTATGTTCCTTTTCCTCTCTTTCTTCATTGTCTTTGTTTCTTTTACTCGATTTTTATTATCTATCCTTATTCCATCCATTTCTTTAATTACGTAGAGTATATTTTAAACTTACTTTATCAAGTCCATCTCTTAGCACTATAATACTCCCCTTCCTTTCCCTCCCAGGCCAAAACCAATTTAGTGAACAGTTTACCATCTATCAACACCAGGTAACCTGCGGCCAGATTACAATCAAAAAATAATTGATCAAGTGAATAAGTTTGAGCGTGTTTTACCAGGTAAGTGTCCGCCTTTAAAACTCCAATTTACATACTATTGCCGGTTGTTTGACGTGCTCGTTACCTCACACACTACAATTAGATTAAATCTGAATGACAAATTGTTTATATTGTAGTGAAAAGAAAATCCTTGGGAGATTTTTTTTTTGAAGGGGAGTATGGGGGAATTTATGGATTTTTTTATGGGGGATTTTATGGAGTTTTGGGGTGGAAATCTGGAGTTTTATTTGGGGATTATGGAGTTCTTTTTTCTAGGATTTAGTTTTGTGTTAAGTTCAGTGTTAATGTAATGTTAATCTTGATGGTTTGTTTTATGTTAACATAATCGATGTTCAATTTACTTTGGTTTATTAGTTTATTTCAACTTAGATTCTCACCAATAATCTCTCTTAAGTCCTGTTTATAATACTCTAAACTGCAACTTATTTACTTTTTCCTCCAAATAAACAAATGAATTAGTAGTTTTAAACACACCTGCCCCTTCCTAGAAATTACACTAAGAACCGTCGTCCTGGGTGAAGTTTGGGCGTTATGTGGCATTTGGGAGGCAGACATGCTTTGTGTGGCACTGGGGGTAGGTGAGGGACGATGGTACAAGGTTATGTTTATCTGTTGTGGGAAAAATAGATTATGGTTGTAGAGGTTTGTTGGGGACGGTTCTGTCATCAGAGAGAGAGAGGGGGGTGACTGTGACCCAGAAGTTCCAAGATTCGCATTTTATGTTTTTTCTCTCTTGGCTGAGTTGGCTAGAATCTATCTCGCTGAGTCACTTTGCTGCTTTTCACAAGGATGGTTCAAAATGGCTTTTAAATTGCGTCAAACTCTACTGTAAATTGAACAATAATCTATCAGTAAGTTCAGGGAAATAATTACGCAAAGTAGCATCTGTGAATCTAAAAAACATTTAAAGACAGACTCCAAAACGTTAATTATGAATCCGGATCCCCTTCAAAACGCTAACCTAAGAATCCGGATTCCTCCTAAGAGATAAAAATACATTATCAAGAACCTTGAGAATCAGGGAAAGATATAAAAAGAGATAATAAATAATTCAATAACTCGTCTCTGGTGCGCCAAACGCCGGGCATCAGCAGAGAGCTCCCTGAGTCATTAAAATCACCCAATCACCGAATCTCTGCCGCTTCACGAATCCATGAATACGGAATAGCGGCGCCGAGTTCCTGTGTGTTGGACGAGGCACTGAGGAACCTCCCTGGGACGACCTGCCTCTGGTGCCTGGCAGGGGGTACTTTATGTGGCACTGGGGGGTAGAGGGGTGCTTTATGTGGCACTGAGTAGAGGGGTGCTTATGTGGCACTGGTGGGTAGAGGCGTGCTTTATGTGGCACTGGGGAGTAGAGGGGTGCTTTTATGTGGCACTGGTGGGTAGAGGTGCTTTTTGTGGCACTGGGGGTAGAGGGGTGCTTTATGTGGCACTGGGGGTAGAGGGGTGCTTTGTGTGGTACTGGGGGTAGAGGGTGCTTATGGCACTGGGGGTAGAGGGTGCTTATGTGGCACTGGGGGTGAGGGGTGCTATGTGGCACTGGGGGTAGAGGGTGCTTTATGTGGCACTGGGGTGAGGGGTGCTTTATGTGGCCTGGGGTGAGGGGTGCTTATGTGGCACTGGGGGTGAGGGGTGCTTTTATGTGGTCTGGGGGTAGAGGCTTATGTGGCACTGGGGGGGTGCTTTTATGGCACTGGGGGTAGAGGGGTGCTTTATGGCACTGGGGTAGAGGGGTGCTTTGCGTGGCACTGGGGGTAGAGGGGTGCTTTATGTGGTACTGGGGGGTAGAGGTGCTTTTATGTGGCACTGGGGGTGAGGGGTGCTTGTGGCACTGGGGGTAGAGGGTGCTTTGTGGCACTGGGGTAGAGGTGCTTTATGTGGCACTGGGGTGAGGGGTGCTTTATGTGGCACTGGGGTAGAGGGTGCGGGGTAGAGGGTGCTTTATGTGGCACTGGGGGTAGAGGGGTGCTTTATGTGGCATTGAGGGTAGAGGGGTGCTATGTGGCACTGGGGGTAGAGGGTGCTTTATGTGGCACTGGGGTAGAGGGGTGCTTTATGTGGCACTGGGGGTAGAGGGGTGCTTTTATGTGCACTGGTGGTAGGGTGCTTATGTGGTAACGGTAGAGGGGTGCTTTATGTGGCATTGGAGGGTAGAGGGGTGCTTTATGTGGCATTGGGGTGAGGGTGCTTTATGTGGCACTGGGGGTAGAGGGTGCTTTATGTGCACTGGGGTGAGGGTGCTTTATGTGGCACTGGGGTAGAGGGGTGCTTTATGTGGCACTGGGGTAGAGGGGTGCTTTTATGTGGCACTGGGGTAGAGGGTGCTTTATGTGGCACTGGGGTAGAGGGGTGCTTTATGTGGCACTGGTGGGTGAGGCTTTTATGTGGCATAGGGTAGAGGGTGCTTTATGTGTTGGGGGGCTTTTGTGGCACTGGGGTGGGGATTGGGGGTGAGGGCTTTGTGTGGCACTGGTGGGTAGAGGGTGCTTTATGGGCACTGGGGGTGAGGGGTGCTTTATGTGGGAGGGAGAGGGGTGCTTTATGGCATTGAGGGGAGAGGGTGCTTATGTGGCACTGGGGTAGAGGGGTGCTTTATGTGGCACTGGGGGTAGAGGGGTGCTTTGTGTAGTATTGAGGGTAGAGGTGCTTTATGGGTACTGTGAGGGTGCTTTATGTGGCACTGGGGGTAGAGGGTGCTTATGTGGCACTGGTGGGTGAGGGGGTGCTTTATGTGGCATTGGAGGGTAGAGGGTGCTTTATGTGGACTTGGGGGTAGAGGGTGCTTTATGGCATTGAGGGTAGAGGGGGTGCTTTATGTGGCACTGGGGGTAGAGGGGTGCTTATGGCACTGGGGAGTAGAGGGTGCTTATGTGGCACTGGGGGGTAGAGGGGTGCTTTATGTGGCACTGGGGGTAGAGGGGTGCTTATGTGGCACTGGGGGTAGAGGGGTGCTTTATGTGGCATTGAGGGTAGAGGGGTGCTTTGGTGGCACTGGGGGTAGAGGTGCTTTATGTGGCACTGGGGTAGAGGCTGTGGCACTGGTGGGTAGAGGGGGTGCTATGTGGCATTGGAGGGTAGAGGGGTGCTTTATGGCACTGGGGGTAGAGGGGTGCTTTATGTGGCACTGGGGTAGAGGGGTGCTTTATGTGGCACTGGGGGTAGAGGGGTGCTTTATGTGGCACTGGGGGGTAGAGGGGTGCTTTATGTGGCACTGGGGGTAGAGGGTGCTTTATGTGGCATTGGAGGGTAGAGGGGTGCTTTATGTGGTACTGGGGGTAGAGGGGTGCTTTATGTGGCATTGGAGGGTGAGGGGTGCTTTATGTGGTACTGGGGTAGAGGGGTGCTTTATGTGGTACTGGGGGTAGAGGGTGCTTTATGTGGTACTGGGGTAGAGGGTGCTATGGCATTGAGGGAGTGGGTGCTTTATGTGGCACTGGGGTGGAGGGGTGCTTTATGTGGCACTGGGGGGTAGAGGGTGCTTTGTGGCACTGGGGGTAGAGGGGTGCTTTATGTGGCATTGGGGTAGAGGGGTGCTTTATGTGGCACTGGGGGTAGAGGGGTGCTTTATGTGGCATTGAGGCAGAGGGGTGCTTTATGTGTATTGAGGGTAGAGGGGTGCTTTTATGTGGCACTGGGGGTAGAGGGGTGCTTTGGTGGCATTGAGGGTAGAGGGTGCTTTTATGTATTGGAGGTAGAGGGTGCTTTATGTGGCACTGGGGGTAGAGGGTGCTTTATGTGGCATTGAGGGTGGTGAGGGGTGCTTATGTGGCACTGGGGGTAGAGGGGTGCTTTATGTGGCACTGGGGTGAGGGGTGCTTATGTGGCATTGGGGGTAGAGGGGTGCTTATGTGGCACTGGTGGGTAGAAGGGTGGGTAGAGGGGTGCTTTATGTGGCACTGGTGGGAGAGGTGCTTTATGTGCACTGGTGAGGGTGCTATGGCACTGGGGTAGAGGGTGCTTTGTGGCACTGGGGGGTAGAGGGTGCTTTATGTGGCACTGGTGGGTAGAGGGGTGCTTTATGGCACTGGGGGGTAGAGGGGTGCTTTATGTGGCACTGGGGGTAGAGGTGCTTTATGTGGCACTGGGGGGGTAGAGGGGTGCTTTTGTGGTACTGGTGGGTAGAAGGGTGTTATGGTACTGGATAGAGGGTGCTTATGTGGTACTGGGGAGTGAGGGTGCTTTATGTGGCACTGGGGGAGGGGTGCTTATGTGGCACTGGGGGGTAGAGGGGTGCTTTATGTGGCACTGGGGTAGAGGGGTGCTTTATGTGGCACTGGGGGTAGAGGGGTGCTTTATGGTACTGGGGGTAGAGGGGTGCTTTATGTGGCACTGGTGGGTGAAGGTGGGGTAGAGGGTGCTTTATGTGGCATTGGTGGGTAGAGGGGTGCTTTATGTGGCACTGGGGGTAGAGGGGTGCTTTATGTGGCACTGGGGGGAGGGGTGCTTTATGGGCATTGGGGGTAGAGGGGTGCTTTATGTGGCATTGGGGGTAGAGGGGTGCTTTTGTGGCACTGGGGTAGAGGGGCTTTATGTGGCACTGGGGTAGAGGGGGACCTTGTGTGGCACTGGGGTAGAGAGGACCTTGTGTGGCACTGGGGGTAGAGGGACCTTTGTGGCACTGGGGGTGGAGGGGACCTTTGTGTGGCACTGGGGGGTAGAGGGACCTTTGTGTGGCACTGGGGTAGAGGGGACCTTTGTGTGGCACTGGGGGAGAGGGGACCTTGTGTGGCACTGGGGGTAGAGGGACCTTTGTGTGGCACTGGGGTAGAGGGACCTTGTGTGGCACTGGGGGTAGAGGGACCTTTGTGTGTAACTGGGGTTTGATTATCGAAGATTCATATTATACATCTCCTTCCTCAGCTGGAGATGATATGAGAACGCATCTAAATGACCCACTTTAAACTACTACTCAAATTTGTACAGCCACAATGGCGTCAAATTATACCGAGACTTACCCCTAAAAGATATTTCACCCAAGCTATGGGGAACCTCAGCCGCGTCTAGCCAGGATAGACCTATTCAACGGCCACCTAGCCTCAATCATCACCGACCCAGCCGCCCTATCCATCTCCGTCACATCCCTCCCTCCCTACTATCACCGGTACCCCTTTCATTTGCATACGCCACCGTAAAGTACTTATATATATATACGTCTCCCAACACATCGTTTAACTCTCGAGAATTTTTTACCGGCGGCACCTAAGTCGACCCCTCAGCGTATAATTCACCAGCTGCCACCACTAACCAAGGCGAAAATTGGTATCAGGTGTAATGGGAGGAAGGAGGGGAGGTCTTGACGTGTTGCTGGTCTGGTGTGTAGAGGTAGGTGATTGTGGGTAGATATGGGTGATTGTGGTAGATATGGGTGATGGTAGGAGGGTGGTGGTGGGTAGTAATAGTAGTACAACTATCATACGCAGCTACGCACACACATACACAGATATACATTATACATACATATACATCCAAGTACGCATTATCGTTTACATACACGTTCATGCACGCGGATACACTGGCACAGATTTACGCTTCAGTCACAAACCACCGTACAGAAGAAGCTCACCAATCACAAACGTTCACCAGACAATGCAAACCAATCGTAAACTTTATTCAAACGAAAACTACGAATCACAGGCCTACACCAATCAAATCCACCAATCACAGGCCAAAACCAGAATAAATTCACCAATCACGAGCCTATACCATTCGAAACCCACCAATCACATATCTAGACCAGAATAAACACACAAATCAAAGACCTAAACCAGAATAAACCCAACCAATCACAGACCTCAGACAAAACACAAATCAGGGACCTCATTTTACGCTAATTGACCCAGATAACGCATCTCTCTCCCGTAATGGTGAGAAGAAGAAGAATGGGAAAAGAAGAGACGAAATAGGAGTGACATTGACGTTCGAACTGACGAGGAGGTGATGGTGAGGGGGGAGGTGATGCATGGGCGTGAGAGAAGGTAGGGAAGGAAGGAAGGAGGAAGGAAGGAAGGAAGGTTGAGAGTGGAGGTGGATAAAGTATGTGAGGAGGAGGTGAAAAGTATGGGAGGAGGGGAGGTGGAGGAGAGGAGAGGATGGTAAGTGTGTAAGAGGAAGAAGAGGAGGAAGGAAAGGGGGGAGTGGGGAAGGGGTTAAGTTTAGGCATTGGGAGAGGCATAGATAGAATTATAGAGGGGTAAAGCTAGGGCATTAGAGATGGGCATAGCTTTGGTAGAACTATAAGCTATGAATTATTAGTCAGCTAAACTAAAACTGTAGACTAGAAATATTGTATATATATCCTAAGAAATAAATGCTTAAAAATATAGAACCATAAAGCTATAATCACGTGAATATAGATGCTTAAAGCTATAACTATACTTAAATATAGAGCAATAAAGCTATAGTATACTTAAAATAGAGATAAAATACATTTGGATATAGAGCAACATGTTTGGTACTTGTCTCATGGCAGGATATAGAGCAACATGTTTGGTACTTGTCTCATGGCAGATAGAGAGCAACATGTTGGTACTTGTCTCGTGGCAGGATATAGAGCAACATGTTTGGTGCCTGTCTTGGCAGGATATAGAGCAACATGTTTGGTACTTGTTTTCATGGGATAAAGAGCAACATGTTTGGTATTATCTCATAATATATGAGCAAACATGTTTGGTACTTGTCTCATGGGAATATAGAGCAACATGTTTGGTACTTTCTCATGGCAGGATATAGAGCAACATGTTTGGTACTTGTCTCATGGCAGGATATAGAGCCAACATGTTTGGTACTTGTCTCATGGCAGGATATAGAGCAACATGTTTGGTACTTGTCTCATGGCAGGATATACAGCATGTTTGGTACTTGTCTCCATGGCAGGATATAGAGCAACATGTATTCTCTAAGAAAGAACACCACACTGTAGGGTATACTTGCCATTTACACACAAGAGGGCAGCACTCGTGCACAAAATACAGTATAGGCACCCGACATACTGTATACTCGACGTACAACATATATGACGTATATACTCGACGTACAGCATACATCTCGACGTAGCATATACTCGACGTACAGCATATACTCGACGTACAGCATACATTTCGACGCACAGCATACATCTCGACGCACAGCATATACTCGACGTACAGCATATACTCGACGTACAGCATATGAGTCGACGTACAGCATACATCTCGACGCACAGCATATACTCGACGCAGCATACATCTCGACGTACAGCATATACTCGACGTACAGCGTACATCTCGACGTACAGCATACATCTCCCGACACAGCATATACCGAGCGCAGCATACATCTCGACGTACAGCCTCGACGTACAGCATACATCTCGACATCCAGCATATACTCGACGTACAGCGTACATCGACGCGCTACATCTCGACGCACAGCATATACTCGACGTACGCGTATACCGACGTAACATCGACGTACAGCATATACTCGACGGCAGCGCATACTCGACGTACAGCATACATCTCGACGTACAGCATATACTCGACGTACAGCATATACTCGACGCCTGCATATACTCGACGTACAGCATATACTCGACGTACAGCATATATCGACACAGCATACTCGACGTACAGCATATACTCGACGTACAGCATATACTCGACGTCAGCATATACTCGACGTACAGCATATACTCGACGTACAGCATATACTCGACGTACAGCATATACTCGACGTACAGCATACATCTCGACGCACAGCATACACCTCGACGTACAGCATATACTCGACGTACAGCATATACTCGACGCACAGCATACATAAACGCGCCACAGTAAAACTATACTTATACATACATCAGAGCCATAAAACTAGGCGAGTCCTCAGATCAGTTGGAAGAAAATGATTGGAAACCTCTCTCCAATCATACCAATCAGAAAAAAACATAATCGCTTCGTGAATATATTTGAATGATTATCGGATTACTTTATAGTCTGAATATGGGCTAATCGTTCCATCGGTTGCAAAGAATAATGACCAAAACCGTGGTGTTATACGACAGACGAACGGACATCCGACAGTGTAATCCCCCACCCCGACAGTGTAACCCCCCTCCCCGACAGTGTAATCCCCCCTCCCCGACAGTGTAATCCCTCTCCCCGACAGTGTAATACCCCCTCTCTCCCGACAACGCAATGCCCCACCCCCCTTTAACTACGAAAACATAATGCCCCTCCCCCAACCGCGCAATGCTCCTACTCCCGATAGCGCAATGCTCCTACTCCCGATAGCTCAACGCCCTTCCCACCCGATAACGTAAATGCCCTCCTTCTCATCCCCCTGTTGCCGCTAAAGTGACGGAGGCGTAAAAATCGTTTCCTGTCAGAACTTTGCCTCACTCTCACACTGAAACCGATATACAAGTGTGTGTGTGTGTGTGTGTGTGTGTGTGGTGTGTGTGTGTGTGTGTGTGTGTGTGTGTGAGTGTGTGTGTGTGTGTGTGTGTGTGTGTGTGTGTCACATGAAAATGGATGGTGTTCAACACGACACCCAGAATATAACTTCATCCATCACGGTAGCCACACTCACCCTGGGGAGAACATGGGGTAGAGGAAGGTAGATGGGATAGAGAGAGAGAGAGAGGGGGAATGAGAGTGGGAGAAGGAGGGGGGGGGCGGAAGGAAAAGAGGTTGAGGGAGGCAGGGCAAAGAGGAAGAAAGTGGAGGTATAGAATAGGGAGAAAAACAGATAGGGAGATAAAGGACAACAAAGAGAGAAGTAGAAAGAAGAGGAGGAGACTTAGATAATGTGTATATAAATATAAACTATACACATTAACGCACATTAAACCATCAAAAAATATAGAACTTAGACCACAGAACTTCACTTGTAAATACATTGAATGGGCGTTGTACTACACACCCCGCTAAGCTTAGGGGGTGGGCAGGTACTTGATGATACGACCGGAAAAACACTGGGTAGAATACACTCTTTGTATCACACGCCACGTCTGCACCACCACGCCTTATAGCCACCACACGTCTTGTACTACACGCAAGTTTACACAACCACGCCTTGTACCACGTCTCCACGTCTCCACAGCCACGCCTTATAGCCACCACACGTCTTGTACCACACGCCACGTCTCCACAGCCACGCCTTATAGCCACCACACGCCTTGTACCACGCACCCTGCCCAGGCCCCTCTAGCTCACAGTACCAAGATGTCGCAGGGTAGTCAGCCGGCGTCAGGAGATGTCAAGGGGCCGTCAGGAGGGTGCCAGAAGACGTTGGGAGGTGTCGGAGGGTGTCAGACGAAGACCAGAAGCGTAGCAGACGAAGGGGTGTCAGTTTACGGGTCCTGGGGTAGTGTCAGTAACTGTCTGCATCCTTTAGCTGGCGTCAAGGATATCAGGAAGTACCAAAATATTGTCAGGAGGGTGTCAAGGCTGTCAAGTTGTTTAGTGTCAAGCTGGCAGGAGAGGTGTGCTGTTGTGTAATAATAATAATGATAATGATGATGATAATGATAAAAATAATAAAAAAGTAATATAATGAAAATACGAGTATTATGATAGGTGATAGTTGTAGTCGTCGTAATCTTAGTAGTAGTAGTAGTAGTAGTAGTAGTAGTAGAATATATACACACCCATACACCATACTACCCCAAACCCTGTATCAATTTTACCTACACTCACTTCCCCCTCACACTCAGGCCATAAATCGCTCACGGGCCGGTGTTTAAAAAGGTAAATTTGTTTGGTCTGTGGACTGTGTGTGCCCCATATCGATTTGCATTGCAGATTTCCAGTGCCGATATCTCAGTATAGAGTCGGGGAAAAAATGTCAGGGAGGGAAGGAAGGAAGGATGGTGGAAAGAGAGGGGGGGAGGTGGTGGTGGGAGGGAGGTATAGGGATGGGAAGGGAGGTAGGAATGGGAGGGAGAGAGGCGGGGAGGGAAGATCTACAACACAAACATTGATAGATGCCCCCTAGTTGCAACATGAAATATTCTCTCCCACACCTCTCGCCAAAAAATGAAAAAAATACTTTACAATGCGCACGAGAGAGATTTTTTCTCCCCCAGGACTGGAAATGGTTCAGAAAACACAACTGTCTCCTCAGAGTAAGAAGGAAATGGAGATCCTGGCGAGACGTGACGTGATGGTGTGTCGTCCCCTCTCCCCTGACACAAGTATAGTTGGGGGGATACTGATGTGTCTCCTCCTGTTACCATACACCCGGAGTCACACCCAGTCAAGCCTGTACAGTAGTTACCTGACCATACCGTTGTCCTGACTCCCACTTGATCTCCACCTGGCTACCCCATGACCTCAAATGACCTGACAAAACTCTTATATCATCTTACGTGACATTAAATAACTTAGTAAATCAATGTACTAAAAAGAATATGATAAATGAGCTGATATTATGCAAGGTGTGACAAGTACAGGATAATATACAGCAATTTATTACGTGTGTGTGTGTGTGTGTGTACGTACGTAATTATATATATTCCCTGTATGTACTCTATATACCTATAAATCAATCAGTGTTTGATATTTTCTGAAGCTTTTGGTGATATATTAGTTTGGGAAAGTTAGTTCACTTTAGATTAAATTTATGGTATTACTCTTCTCTGTGGACGTATACAGTATGTAAATTCTCCCTATATTTGATTTATGGTGGTGTACGCCCTTCTCCTCCTCCCCCTCCTCCTCCTCCTCCTCCTCTTCCTCTTCTTCTCCCTCATCCTTCTCTTCGTTGTCGTCCTCCTCCTACTTTTCTCCTTTTCCTCCTTTCTTTCCTCCTCCTCCTCTTCCTCCTTCATGTCCTAATCTTTTCCTATTCTTCTTCTCCTCCTCCTCCTTTTCCTCTTCCCGTTCCTCCACTCCCCTTCCTGCTACTCCTTCTCCTCCTCCTCTTCCTACTACTCTCCCCTTTATCCTCTTTTCCTCGTCCTCCTCTTCCTCCTCTTCCTCCTCCCTTTCCTAATCATCCTCTCCTTCCTTCCTCCTCCTCCTCCTCCTCCTCCTCCTCCCCCTCCTTCCCCCTTCCTCTTCCCCCCTTCATCTCCTAATCTTCCCCTCCTCCCCAACTTCCCCACCTCCCCAACATCTTACACTCGCCTTTAAAAACTACGTCTTATAAACCACGACACGTAAAGCCGAGTCTAGACCCTGATTTTTTTCCCTTTTACTTCTTAAGAATTTTGCATCCTGGATATTTTTCAGTTGTTTCTCCAGTTATCTCGTAATGATGAGATGAATATTCATAAGCTGAGTTTTTACCTCCATTCGAAGATTTAATTCCTTGAGTACGATGATTTTAGTCCACCTTGAGTACGGGCACGGTGGCGGAGTGGGGCAACCATTATTATGTATTTGCCAAACTATACATACGTGTCCTCACCATCACTCGAAATCAGCTTCAGAATGTAACCAGCTATTAATGGGTTTGTTTTATTCTGTAAATTATTATATTCTTTCTTAAGTCTTTCTCACTTTATTCTCTCATTTGTTAGTATTCTTTTGTCTTTCTCAATTATGTGTATTCTCAATAATCTTTTTTTTTGGGGGGGGGGGCACTCCCCTACATCCTTGTGTAAGGTGAAGCGCAGAAGCGTTTACAGCGCCCAACAGGGAAGCCTGCTAAGTTCATGCTTGCCTTTATGTCTCATGAGTTAAGGGCGTGGAAGCCTGAAGAGTCAATGGTTTATGTCATCAAGTTATTGGAAGCTCCAACAACTTGTCCCTGAATACGAATTCGCAACTTTCGACTTACACCAGGTACCTACTTTACTGCTAGGTGAACAGGGGCTAATGGGGTCTAGGAAGTACTGTATGTCCAAACAACTTCCACCGGCCTGGGAATCGAACCCGTGACACCTCGCTTGGGAGGCAAGGGCGATACCGCTTCTACCACCTCTCGTGTGCTTGGGAACTAGAGGTCAAAGGTCAAGGTCAAGAGTTAGTAAACAAGTGTAGTCTGGTTTCTGTTTACTCTTCTCTATGACCCGTAACGTTGTGTTGTGAGATAAGTTATTTTAATTTCCGGGTAAAATTGAGATACGTGGAAAATTGTAATTATTTTTTGAGGTAATATATATATATTTTTTTAATTATTTTTGTCATATAGAGAATTTTACATCAAGGATAATTTTTGTTAGATAGTTAATTTGGCTGAAATTGTTATTTTTGTTATGGTGGAGGTGTTAATAATGGAAATAATAATAATAATAATAATAATAATAATAATAATAATAATAATAATAATAATAATAATAATAATAATAATAATAAAGCATCTCCATCAAAAATAATATTCACAAATTATATCCGAAAAAAAAAATCCTCCAACAATTAAAAAAAATCACAAAAAATTATAAAATGAAATAAACTCACATTATTGAATTTGAATTTTTTGTCGCTGGTGTTTGGCTTAGTGTGTGTGTTAAGTGTTAATCTGTAGTTTTATGAGTGTGGTGAAATATTTGTTCCATCTACAGGTTATTGTACAGGTTAGGACAGGTGATTGTATATGGTGTGACGTTGGTTAATGTATCTGTCTAGTATTGGGTGTTGTTCTGTCTCTTCTCCTGGTCTCTGTCTGTTTCTATCTGTCTTTTATTCTCTCATTTTTCTGCCGTTTTGTTTCTCTTTTATTTCTTTTCTCGTTTTCCTTTTCTCCGTCTCGGCATTGACAATTGTAAGGTGAAAATTAAAAGGGAGATAAGTGGGGAGTTTGGGAGATAAGTGGGGAGTTTGGGAGATAAATGGGGAGTTTGGGAGATAAGTGGGAAGTTTGGGAGATAATTGGGGAGTTTGGGAGATAAGTGGGGAGTTTGAGAGATAAATGGGGAGTTTGGGAGATAAGTGGGAAGTTTGGGAGATAAGTGGGGAGTTTGAGAGATAAATGGGGAGTTTGGGAGATAAGTGGGGAGTTTGGGAGATAAGTGAAGGAGTGCAGGAGATAGTGAATGAGACTGGAAAAGATTGAGAGATTAATAGTGAGTTTGGGAGATCACTGCTGCTGATGCTCCTCCTCTGTCTTCTCATCTTTCTCCTTCTCCTCCTCCTCTTTCACCTCTTCTTTCTCCCTCCCTTCCTTTATTTCAAATCCTCTTTCTCTGTCACCTTCTCCATCACTACCACCACCTCCTTTCTCTTCCTCCACCACCACCACCTTCTTTCTCTTCCTCCACCACCTCCTTCTATTTCTTCCTCCACCTCCTCCTTCTTTCTCTTCTCCATCCCCTCCTTTCTCTTCCTCCACCTCCTTTATCTTCCTCCACCTCCTCCACCTTTCTCTTTCTCCCCTCTCCTCCATTTCCTCGTTCACCTCTCCTCCACCTCTCTATCTCTTCCTCATCTCCTCCACCTCTCCTTCCACTCACCCCCTCCTCTCACCCCCTGCACTCACCCCCTGCACTCACCCCCTCCTCCTTCTGTTGGCTCGAGACGTGAGAATGTACTCCACTAGATCACGTTACACAGCGAAACAAAGTTGGCGACTCAAATGGGGGGAATTTTTTTTTAGGCTGTAACTCTTAACAAATAGCGATATAAATATATGTAATTGGCGATATATTACCTTCATGATTTCAGGTGAGCTCGACGACCAGTAGTTAGTGTTGTTATTAATTGATTTATGGCAATTTAGTCTTTGTTTTGGCGAGGTGCGGAGGCTTTGTTGCGGTGGTCCGGGAAGACCTCACAACCACCTCTGTGACCAACCTTGTTTGTGTTTCGTTCCTCTTTTTCTCACGTTTATCATTATTTTGGTTTTCTCGCCTCGTTGTAATTCCAATTTTTCTTTTCTTTTTATTTTTCCTCTTTTTATTATTATTTTTTCGTCAGATTTTCTCATTCTTCTGTGTTTGATTTTTTTTCTCGTCTTTTTCTTGCATTTTATTTATCATCATTAGAGTCCATAGATATTATTCTCTCATCCACCATTCCTCTTTTTCTCTATATCTCTCATACTTTTCTTCTCATTTCCCAGATTCCCTCATTCCTCCACATTCCCTCATTCCTCCCACATTCCTTCTAGCTCTCACCCCACCTCACCACTCCCTCACTGTAAGAGAGAGAGAGAGAGAGAGAGAGAGAGAGAGAGAGAGCTTGTCTGTCTGTCTGTCTGTCTGTCTGTCTGTCTGTCTGTCTGTCTGTCTGTCTGTTTGTTTGTTTGTATGTCTGTCTGTCTCCACCAAAAGTAATTCCTGGGAGTATATTTTGTCGGTTTTTTTCCCAGAATAATAATGTTGAAGACAAAATTGGTGCACCTGAGAATAATCCTCCTGGGAAGATTATATTATGAAGACTAATTTTGTGATTTACGTTGTGGTGCTGTGGCTGAGTGGAGACAACGCTCGTTATCTGTCCTAATGGTTGCTAGTTCGATCCAAGGGCACCTTCTCCAGTCCACTCCCCTGTAATACGTGAAAGAAATCGAGTGCTCTTTCTCCTCCTCCTCCTCTTTCTCCTCCTCCTCCTCCTCTTTCCTCTTCTCTCTCTTTCCCCTTCTCCCTCTTTCTCCTTCTCCCTCTTCCACCTCTTCTTCGACAATTCCCCCTCCCCCCTTTCTATCAACTCTGTCACCTTCCCCTCCACCACCACCTCCTTCTTTCTCTTCTTCATCCTCCTTCTTTCTCTCCCTCCACCTCCTCCTTTCTCTCCCTCCCCTCTACCTGTACCGAAGGCTTGGTATACAGTGCTCTACATCCCCACACTGTCTCTACCTGCCCGGCATTACCCACTTTAACTCTTCATTATAACGTTACTGCCTTTCTTTGACACTTTATGGCAGTTTGTTTCCACACTACTATACCATCTTCCCCTACCACCCTATATTGTTTATATTGTAGTAGTTTATACATAGGTTCGTATAGATGTATGTATGTATTTACTGTGTGTGTGTGTGCGTGTGCGTGTGTACACATAAGATTAGTGTGTTTATATATTCACCACCAAAGCTTTTCTTTTTATCTCATTATTTATACATTTAAAATAAAACAAAGTAAATACAGATGGAAAGGAATAAAAAAATCATACAGGTGAGACGTCAGGTGTTATCAAGTTATTTACTGCCTCTTTATCACTAATTATCTCCACACCTGTTTTATTTTTTCTCTTCTTTAATCCTTCTTTTTATATCGGGTTTTGGGTTTTATCTCTCTCTTTCTCTCTCTCTCTCTCCACTACATTTTTATATATCTAAAAAAACAAATCTCTTACTTGATGATTTCTTTGCAATTCTTTCTTTCTCCTATTTCCATTTATTCTTCAAAGTCCTCATTATACCTTAATATTATTACTAGTTTTGTTTTATTTTTCATAATCTTTATTCTTAAATTTTCCTTTATTAATTATTTTCTTTTAATTCATATTTATCAAGTCTTTTAATTGCTTCTTGTCATGTTTGAGAAAGACCCTTCAGAATGCTTCCTCTTTGCCCGTCCGTCTGTGTGGCCGTGTATGAGTTCGTCCGTCTATCTGTCCGTGTGTGTGTTCGTCCGTCTATCTGTCCGTGTGTGTGTTCGTCCGTCTATGTGTCCATGTACGCGTTCGTCCATCTATCCGTGTATACTAGCCTCCGTCCGTTCGTCCATTCCATAATTATAATCACGATAACACAAACGTTTAACCGTGTAACTTAATCGATCATGGTACGTGGATATATCACAACAAGATATCATGTTAGTTTTATTCAGTGTATCACGCCATCACTATGTGGTATGATGTCGTCCTGGACTTGTTGTGGCGCGTCGGAGGGAGGAGGAGGAGGAGGGGGTGGACTTCACGTGTCATTATTATTATTATTATTATTATTTTTTAATATGTTCACCGTTCATTAGATTGATGTTATTGAACGAGTTTGATATTTTTGTTCTTCGTGTTCTATTTAATTTGTGCTTTTGTTGTTGGTGTTCTTTGTTTGCCTTTTGTTATTTTGGTATCGTTTATTCATGTTACATTTGGTTCTTGGATTATTTATTATTAATATTTTTCTTCTTCCTTGATTATCCTTTCAATATTTGTTTTCGTTATTCTTCATCTTAACCACGCAACTCCTCTCTCTCTCTCTCTCTCTCTCTCTCTCTCTCTCTCTCTCTCTCTCTCTCTCTCTCTTATTGTATCTTGACCTTTGTAATTACTACATTGAATCAGGTGTGCTTGAGGACATCCTTGCTGTTTATCCCAAATTTGCTAGCCCACACTGATTAGTCTTCAATTAGAATATGACGTCCAATGTAAATAAACCACCACTGTCCTGCATGGCAGTGAACAGTGACATCACCCACATGACTCCGACCTATATATACTGTACGAACCTCTGTCTCGCGTGGCAGTGAGAAGTGATGCCACCCTCAGTGTCAAGACCTGACTGAATTACTCAAAATAAGCAAACTGTACTACAAGCTTTGTCAATAAATATGTTAAACTAAAACATATTCTCCCTCATCCTCCACTCCCCTATCTCCCCACCACCTTCCTAAATCTCGGCGTCACTCCTCCCCCCCAAAAAACTACCATCTCACCTTCCCTTTCCTCTAATCCCCGTCACTCCCCTTTGGCGTCGGCGTCACTCATATCTGGGTATCTCCCCATCCTCAACGTGACACAAACATGGGACCAACACGCACCCCTCACCTCTAATTACCTCTCGCAACCCCTCACCTTCCCCTCTCTCTCTCTCTCCCCTCTCTATATCTGTCTGTCTGTCTTTCTGTCTGTCTGTATCTTTGTCAATCTCTCTCTCTCTCTCTCTCTCTCTCTCTCTCTCTCTCTCTCTCTCTCTCTCTCTCTCTCTCTCTCTCTCTCTCTCTCTCTCTCTCTCTCTCTCTCCTTTGACAACCTTCCTCTTTTCAGTCCATCTTCCCTCCCAGTTTCCTTTGCCATCTCCTCTCTCTTTCTCTTTCTCTTTCTCTCACCTCTTCCTTTTCCCCTGACGCCTCTTCCTTAATTCTCGTAGCTTTCCTTCCTCTACTTTCACACTCTCACCTCCTGCCCTCACCCTCTTCCTCTCTCCCCTTTCACTCCAGTCTCCTTCCACACACTCCTCCCTTCTACCCCTCTCACGCCCTTCCGTCCCTCATTCTAACATCATTCCTCTCCTCATTCATTTCCTCTCCCCCTCTTTCCCTGTTTTTCATCTTCATTCTGACAAAGTACGCTTGTTTCTGTGTGTGTGTGTGTGTGTGTGTGTGTGTGTGTGTGTGTGTGTGTGTGTGTGTGTGTGTGTGTGTGTGTGTGTGTGTCTTTCCCTGTTTTTGATCCCCTCTCTCTCTCTCCCCTCTCTATATCTGTCTGTCTGTCTTTCTGTCTATCTCTATCTTTGTCTCTCTCTCTCTCTCTCTCTCTCTCTCTCTCTCTCTCTCTCTCTCTCTCTCTCTCTCTCTCTCTCTCTCTCTCTCTCTCTCTCCTCCATTTGTTTAGTTTATCATTGATTTATTTAGACTTTTGTTGTCCAAATGATGATCTCCATGAAAGGTTAAATGTGTCAAAATAAGATGTAAATAAAGATATTGAAATAATGATAAATTTGAATCTTAAAAAAGGTGATGAAATCGGTGGTAAGAAAAGGAATTCAGTGTTTAAGGTCAGCCTTTGATAGCTAGTCGAGCCAAACAAACAGACGATTTTTAACGCTGATAGTAAAATATAATTTGATCGCCTGAATATTTACCTACCTAGCATATTTCACCTGAAGATTAACCTAACCTAACCTAACGTAACCAAATAAAATATAAAAAGTGGCGTTCCTGTAGTGAAGGGTTAATTTTCATGTGAAATAAGTTATATGGTCGAATTTTCAGGTGAACCCATTTATTTATCACTCTTTTTGGTGATCTGACTTGAGGATTATATTACACTCTCCTATTTACTCTTATCTACGGTGATATTTCCTAAAAAAAAACAAAATAGACGCTATGGTATCCTCTCATTCACGTACACCGCTGCCGCCCCCATCCCCCCACCACCTCACCTCACCTCACCTCCATCGTTTCTTTAACATCTTCACTACCATGGTGAATATTTCATTACGGTATTTAATCATTCAAGTTACAGCTCAACAAACAAACACAAGAGTAAATACTAAATTGCGATCAACATTTCTTTTTTTTTATATAGAATTAAGGATATATTTTGGTTCTTATTCCTTCAAGTTATAGAGACACAAACAAAACATACAGATTAAACACTGTAATCCGGTCCTTTCAGATGTAAACAAACTCAAACAAACAAACCTCGACGGAAGCTGAATATCCCTCAGTCAGTAGAGAGGGGAAGAAAATATGGAGTAAGACAAACACAGAAAAGTTAAGTCTCGTAAACTTAATTAAAGCGAAAAAAGATTAGAAGAAATTAAGAGAGTTTTAGCATTTTGGAATAATTAGTAAACAAGGAATTTACGTGTGTGTGTGCGCGCGCGCGTGTGTGTGCGTGCGTGCGTGCGCGCGTGCGTGCGTGCGTGCGCGTGCGTGTGTGTGTGTGTGTGTTAAAGAGTCACCTTAAGGAGAGTTGTATCATAATTCCTTCCTTGCTCTCTTCCAGGTACGTGAGCCGTGCTTTGCTGACCATCATCTCACGTGCATCAGGAAGTGTACAGGTACGTGAGTTGTGCACCATCTAGCTTAATTTTGATCTAACCTAACCTAACCTAACCTAACCTAACCTAATCTAACCTAACCTAATCTAAGAAAATTTAACCTTACTTAACCAACATTTAAGTTAAGCTAACCTATCTTTAATCTAACTTTAATTTAACCTCAGCTTAAATTAGTATCACCTTAACCTACTAATGAACACGTGTTGATGCTTGAACATAGACAAACATGAAGTAGTGGGGGAATGTGTCGTTAGTTTGTGATAATTTGCTTTAAACTTTACCTTTTTAGGCACGTTGACGGGAAACGGAAGTGAGGTGTGTGTGTGTGTGTGTGTGTGTGTGTGTGTGTGTGTGTGTGTGTGTGTGTGTGTGTGTGTGTGTGTGTGTGTGTGTGTGTGTGTGGTTTAAATCTGTATCGTAAAAAGCCATTCAATTAGTTGTAATATCTGGCGTTATTTCTATTAATGTATCAAACGAGCTAATAGGTTAGGTTGGGTTAGGTTTGGTTTTGGTTTTCCATCAGTCAACTCATAGTCGACTGTCTACCCCGTTTTATGTATCTCTCCTGTCTACCCGTGTATTTATCTCTCCTGTCTACCCGTATGTATCTACTCTGTTTACCCCGCGTATGTATCTACTCCTGTCTACCCCGTGTGTTTGTATCTCTCCTGTCTACCGTATGAATCTTCCTCTGCGTTGATCCTCCTGTCTACCCCGTGTATGTATCTACTCCTGTCTACCGCGTATGTATCTACTCCTCTACCCCGCTGTATGTATCTACTCCTGTCTACCCCGTGTTTGTATCTACTCCTGTCTACCCCATGTATCTACTCTGTCTACCCCGTTGTATCTTCCTGTCCCCGTGTTTGTATCTACTCCTGTCTACCCCTTTATGTATCTCTCCTGTCTACCTCGTGTATGTATCTACTCCTGTCTACCCGTGTATGTATCTCCTGTCTACCCCGTGTTTGTATCTCTCCTGTCTACCGCGTATGTATCTACTCCTGTCTACCCCGTGTTTGTATCTACTCCTGTACCCCGTGTTTGTATCTACTCTGTCTACCTTGTGTGTATCTACTCCTGTCTACCTCGTGTATGTATCTCCTCTCTACCCCGCGTATGTCTACTCCTGTCTACCCCGTGTTTGTATCTACTCCTGTCTACCCGTGTTTGTATCTCTCCTTCTCCTGTTTATCTTCCTGTCTACCCCTTGTTCTTTTACCCCGTGTTTGTATCTACTCCTGTCTACCCCGTGTTTGTATCTACTCCTGTCTACCCCGTGTTTGTATCTCTCCTGTCTACCCCGCGTATGTATCTTCTCCTGTCTACCCCGCGTATGTATCTACTCCTGTCTACCCCGTGTTTGTATCTCCTGTCTGCGTTGTGTATCTACTCCTGTCTACCCCGTGTTTGTATCTCCTGTCTACCCCGCGTGTGTATCTACTCCTGTCTACCCGTGTTTGTATCTACTCTCTACCTCGTGTATGTATCTCCTGTCTACCTCGTGTTTGTATCTACTCCTGTCTACCCGCGTATGTATCTACTCCTGTCTACCCCGTATGTATCTACTCCTGTCTACCCGTGTATGTATCTACTCCTGTCTACCCCGCGTTATGTATCTACTCCTGTCTACCTCGTGTATGTATCTACTCCTGTCTACCCCGTGTTTTGTATCTACTCGTCTACCGCTGTGTATCTACTCCTGTCTTTTTCTCTCCTGTCTACCCGCGTGTATCTACTCCTGTCTACCCCGCGTATGTATCTCTCCTGTCTACCCCGTGTTTTGTATCTACTCCGGTCTACCCCGCGTATGTATCTACTCTGTCTACTCGCGTATGTATCTCTCCTGTCTACCCCGCGTGTATCTCTCCTGTCTACCCCGCGTATGTATCTACTCCTGTCTACCCCGCGTATGTATCTACTCCTGTCTACCCCGTGTTTGTATCTCTCCTGTCTACCCCGTGTTTGTATCTCCTGTCTACCGTGTTGTATCTACTCCTGTCTACCCCGTGTTTGTATCTACTCCTGTCTACCGCATTATGTATCTACTCTGTCACCCCGTGTTTGTATCTACTCCCACGTTCTGTCTACCCGCGTATGTATCTACTCCTGTCTACCCCGCGTATGTATCTCTCCTGTCTACCCCGTGTTTGTATCTACTCCTGTCTACCCCGCTGTATGTATCTACTCCTGTCTACCCCGCATGTATCTCCTGTCTACCCCGGTATGTATCTCTCCTGTCTACCGCGTATGTACTTCTCCTGTCTACCCCGCGTATGTATCTACTCCTGTCTCCCCCGTGTTTGTATCTCTCCTGTCTACCCCGTGTATGTATCTACTCCTGTCTACCCGTGTTTGTATCTCTCCTGTCTACCCGCGTATGTATCTACTCCTGTCTACCCCGTGTTTGTATCTACTCCTGTCTACCCCGCGTATTGTATCTCTCCTGTCTACCCCGTGTTTGTATCTCCTGTCTACCCCTTGTGAATCTACTCCTGCCCGTGTTTGTTCTACTCGTCTACCCCGCGTATGAATCTCTCCTGTCTACCCCGTGTTTATCTCTCCTGTCTACCCGTGTTTGTATCTCTGTCTACCCCGCGTATGTATCTACTCCTGTCTACCCCGTGTTTGTATCTACTCCTGTCTACCCCGCGTATGAATCTACTCCTGTCTACCCCGTGTTTGTATCTACTCCTGTCTACCACCGCGTATGTATCTACTCCTGTCTACCCCACGTATGTATCTACTCCTGTCTACCCCGTGTTTGTATCTACTCCTGTCTACCCCGCGTGTATCTACTCCTGTCTACGCGTATGTCTCTCCTGTCTACCCCGTGTTTGTATCTACTCCTGTCTACCCCGTATGTATCTACTCCTGTCTACCCCGCGTATGTATCTCTCCTGTCTACCCCAGTATGTATCTACTCCTGTCTACCCCGTGTATGTATCTCTCTGTCTACCCCGTGTTTGTATCTACTCCTGTCTACCGTGTTTGTATCTCTCCTGTCTACCCCGTGTATTATCTCTCTGTCTCCCCGTGTTTATCTCCTGTCTACCCCGTGTTTGTATCTACTCCTGTCTACCCCGTGTTTGTATCTACTCCTGTCTACCCGTTTTGTATCTACTCCTGTCTACGCATGTATCTACTCTGTCTACCCCGTGTTTGTATCTACTCCTGTCTACGTGTTTGTATCTACTCCTGTCTACCCCGTGTTTGTATCTACTCCTGTCTACCCCGTGTTTGTATCTCTCCTGTCTACGTGTTTGTATCTACTCCTGTCTACCCCTTGTATATCTACTCCTGTCTACCCCGCGTATGTATCTACTCCTGTCTACCCCGTGTTTGTATCTACTCCTGTCTACCCCGTGTTTGTCTATCTGTCTACCCGCGTATGTATCTCTCCTGTCTACCCCGCGTATGTCTACTCCTGTCTACCCCGTGTTTGTATCCTCCTGTCTACCCCGCGTATGTATCTACTCCTGTCTACCCCGTGTTTGTATCTACTCATGTCTACCCGTGTTTGATCTACCATGTCTACCCCGTTTGTATCTACTCCTGTCTACCCGCGTATGTGTCTTGTATCTCCTGTCTACCCCGTGTTTGTATCTACTCCTTTCTACCCGTGTTGTGTATCTCTCCTGTCTACCCCGTGTTTGTATCTCCTGTCTACCCCGTGTTTGTATCTACTCCTGTCTACCCGTGTTTATATCTACTCCTGTCTACCCCGTGTTTGTATCTACTCCTGTCTACCCCGTATATATCTACTCCTGTCTACCCCGTGTTTGTATCTACTCCTGTCTACCCCGCGTATGTTATCTACTCCTGTCTACCCCGTGTTTGTATCTATCCTGTCTACCCCGTGTTTGTATCTACTCCTGTCTACCCTCGTGTTTGTATCTCTCCTGTCTACCCCGTGTTTGTATCTACTCCTGTCTACCTCGTGTTTGTATCTACTCCTGTCTACCCCGTGTTTGTATCTCTCCTGTCTACCCCGTGTTTGTATCTCTCCTGTCTACCCCTGTGTATCTACTCCTGTCTACCTCGTGTTTATCTACTCCTGTCTACCCCGTGTTTGTATCTACTCCTGTCTACCCCGTGTTTGTATCTACTCCTGTCTACCTCGTGTTTGTATCTACTCCTGTCTACGTGTTTGTATCTACTCCTGTCTACCCCGCGTATTTCTACTCCTTTCTACCCCTGTTTGTATCTACTCCTGTCTACCCCGTGTTTGTATCTACTCCTGTCTACCCCGTTTCTTCTACCCCGCGTATGTATCTACTCCTGTCTACCCCGTGTTTGTATCTCTCCTGTCTACCCCGCGTTGTATCTCCTCTGTCTACCCCGTGTTTGTATCTCTCCTGTCTACCCCGTGTTTGTATCTCCTGTCTACCCCGTGTTTGTATCTACTCCTGTCTACCCCGTGTATGTATCTACTCCTTAGGGCACCGTGAATGTATTTACCGAGGCCCCGAGTGTCCCCGGGGCAGTGGGACCAATGGGAGGGTGAATCATCCCAGCGTCTATCTGTCGCAGGCGGTGTACGAGCTCGCGTTTCAGCGATATGTCTCTCTTAACGTCAACGCCGTGACACAGCGGCATTAACGCCCGGGTGTCGAGACACCCACGCCCACGCCCATATACCCTATTGCGCGGACGTGGTGGGTGAGTAACGGCGAGCCGGTGAGAAATTGGCGGAATTGTTTCCCTGCTGTCAACCATGGTATGACGGAGCTAAAGTAAACTGTGGGCTAAAATAGTCGACCACGTATCGCAAATCTCAAAGTTCCAAACTGCCTCTTAGAGTCTGAACATCAGAGGTCAAAAGCTGGTGGTCAGAGGTCACGGGTCACCACCAACTTGATATATATATTCCTCTTGCTCCCACCTAACTAGTGTCGTGGGACACTGTCTGTCTGTCTGTAAACTACTGTAGCCTGTACTATCAGCTTCTTACTTGCCTTATTCCCGGAGGTATTATTAAAACCTGTCACAAATAACAATGCGATGTTATATCTCACGTCATTGTTTTTAATTATAACGATCTTGTTATTTTTATCTTAGCGAGGATGTGTATGTGTCTTTACGTCTCCTGACTTATATGATGAATTATTTAGATGTTAATATGTGTTAGAAACATTAATGTTAATTATAAATAAGTCATTGTCCTCTTGTGTGGCTATTAAGAAAATGTCTCTCTGCATTGCTAGGTAAAGAGTGGGGGTTGGGGGAGACAGGGGAGGGAGGAGAAAATGAAGAATGCAAGGAGGAGGAAGGAGGAAGGAATGAGAACGCTTCAAGTCACAGTGATTTACCTCAATAGTTTGGCATCATTGCGTTTTCCTGTAGTTGTGTCGTAAGTATAGTGATTTACAGCTAGTCTCTGCCTGACGTTGAAACCACATATTGCCTGGTCTGTGTTGCTCACTGGCGGAACACAGAGCAGGCCTGATAAAACGCTTCTTACAGGCACGATAGTTTGCTTTTATTAGTGTAAATATAGTGCTTGTGATAAATACACACACTTCTCTCATTCTCCCGATCTGAGTTTTGGAGACATTACAATCGGTGTGTCTGTCTGTCTGTCGTATGTATCTATCATCAGGAAAAGTTATCTATCTGTGATCAGGAGTTTGTAAAACCAATCAACCCGGTGTAAATGGTGTTTGTGGCTGGCTGACGTAAGTGTGTTTAAGGTGGTTGAGAGTTGATTTTTTGTCTTGTGATGGTCCTGTGTTGTGTAATGAGCCACAGATGGAGGGGGTTGGGGAAGTGGTGAAATGGGAGGTGGGAAGAGTATGGGAGGTGGGGGGTAAGGGAAGGAAGGCAGGAGGAAGCAGGAGGAGGAGGGTTAGAGGTGAAGGAGGTTAAGATGTCATGTTCAGCTGTTCCTTGTGTACATTAGGCGCTAAAGCCAGTATTACTGAGATTTGGTTGAATTGTTGGCTTTTCTTTCGTTTCTCCGTCTGAGTATAGTGGTTGTATATAATGTTGCAGTAATTTTGTCTAATATAATATTTTTATCTTTATTGTGTATTACTTTTAAGTCCCGGATGTTGTGTGAGTAGGTGAGCCTGCGACTAATGTTAGGACTTGTTGTCTCTTGGTAGTATAACATTCAATAGTATTTAACAATATTATATATCTTCTATGATCCATCAATATACATCAAGTGTCGTCAGTACTGGAAGATAACTGCTGGTGTTTACTTATCTCGCGTCTAAATCTAAATTTGTCTAATTTAAAACCATTGTTATCAGTTCTCTAATAATGGTTAGGTAGTGTAAGTACCTTTGTTATATCACCTTTGTTTAGCCCTGAGTTCCATTTATACATCTCGATCATATCGCCCTTAATCTAGGACTCTCGAGGGATTAGTCTTGTCATTCTCCTCTGAATTCTTTCTAAGGATTCTACGTCCATTCTGTAGTACGGTGACCAGAACTGTACCGCGTAATCAAGTGAGGTCTCACAAGCGCAAGATATAGTTTAGGATAACTTCCTAGTCTTGTAACTAACGCTCCTTTGTATGAACCCGGGTACTGTTATAGTTATTTTCAAACAAATACTCATTGTCGACTTGGTTTAAGAGTCCTACTTATCATATACTTATGTATTTGCATATACTTATAAATATGCATATACGTAATATGTAAACCTACACACATACACAAACAGTACTTTATACAGACGTAACAGACACATACTGTACACATATTCATAACTGTGCACAGTATACATTAAACAAACATTATATGTTTGATATGTGATATATACAGTACAGTACATGCAGGCGGAGGTATGTGCTTTTATGTCACACTGCCTTTGTATGTATCTATTTCCTCCCATTGTCTAACACCACTTGTAGAATAATAGTAATGATGATATTAACGTTGCTGGAGATAATGTTACTACTATTACGAATAATAATAATAATAATAATAATACGTGTCGTAATAGACACACTGTGCAGTATACATATTAATCAACATGGTCTGGTCGTGTGAGTCGTACCAGGCTCATATGAACACTGGGGGTCGTCGACGTTGAAGGGTGACTCCTCCTCCACTGTGGCCTCCGGGGAGCAACACCTCTCTGACGTGACCACGACGCCCCAGGCTGCTGGAGCTGTGGCGGCGACGGCGGTGGCGCTGTGATATACCGGAAGGGGCCGGGAGAGCAGGGGAGTATAATATCATAATCCTCGCCGCCATGCGTCTCTATAATGCCAACATATCATCATGGGTTCACTGACTCGCGCACCACCGTCACCTCGACCTCCTGCCGGGGAGGCGAAGGTTGTAATTTTCCTCGTCAAAAACCTCATAATATTAAATTTTTTCCTTTACAAGATTTACTGTTTATACAAGCGCTATCATCCAGGACCTCACTGACCGGGGCACCAACGCTCACCACCACCTCCTCCTGAAGAAGGCAAGAGGGTGTTATTTTCTTCCTCGTTATGTAAGGTCGTCGGTTCCTCCTCTTCCTGGATTCTCTTTTGCTCGTAAGATATTTTCCTTCTTGCTTACTGTATATTGTTGTTTAGGTTATTATCAGAGTTCACTGACTGAGACAACAAAGCTTTCCTGTGTTAAGTGTTGCCTCGAGTACGATGGCAACCCCTCGAGTACGATGGTTTAACCCCTCGAGTACGCCCTTACGATAGTTTAACCCTCGAGTACGATGGCTTAACCCTGAGTACGATGGTTTAACCCTCGAGTACGATGGCAACCCCTCAGTACGATAGTTTAACCCCTCGAGTACGATGGATTAACCCCTTTTTGAGTACGATGCCTGAACCTCCTGAGTACAGCGCCATCTTACTCTAGCGAATAACTCACCGTATTCAAAGGTTAAGACATTGTAATCTTGAGTCTAATTCATCATACTCCAGCAGTTGGTTTATCGTGCTAAGAAGATCAAATCACTGAGCTCAATTGGTCAAGTTATCGTACTCGAGGATTAAGTCATCGTTCTTAATGGGTCAAGTTATCGTACTGGTTGTCATCGTTCTTAATGGGTCAGTTATCGTCTGAGATTTCATCGTTCTAATGGGTCAAGTTATTGTCTCGAGGATTGTCATCGTTCTTAATGGTCAAGTTATCGTACTCGAGATTGTCATCGTTCTAATGGCAGTTATCTTACTCGAGTTGTCATCGTTCTTAATAGGTCAAGTTATCGTACTCGAAGATTAAGTCATCGTTCTTAATGGGTCAGTTATTGTACTCGAGGATTGTCATCGTTCTTAATGGGTCAAGTTTCGTACTCGAGGATTAAGTCATCGTTCTTAATGGGTCAGTTATCGTACTCGAGGATTGTCATCGTTCTTAATGGGTCAAGTTTTGTCGAGGTTGTCATCGTCTTAATGGGTCGTTATCGTACTCAGAAATAAGATATTCTCTGGACTAACTCGTCGTACTCAGGGGTTACCAGCAGTATACATTCAAGGGTTACAGGTATAATTCTCTCTCTCTCTCTCTCTCTCTCTCTCTCTCTCTCTCTGGGGGTGGTCTTATATCCGGGTTCTCTATGGTTCGCCTCCTATGTTAAATTTCTCTCCTTAACTGGGTGGCGTAATTGGCTGGGTTAAGTCATGACACAAGGCAGCGATTAAAAATGGCGTCGATATTGTTCCTAGACTCGAGCATGACTAAACTACCTGTTATTATAGCCAGTCCGGGACGAGGAGGTTATAGCCATTGGACTAAGACCCATTAAGATTAGGGGCCTTAGGACTAGGGGGCCCCTTAGGACTAGGGGGCCCTTAGGAATAGGGTTAATTTGGAATGGGGCTTATGGAAACAGGAGCCATAAGAACTAGGGTCATTGGGACTAGGGCCATAAGGACTACGGTTAATGGGACTAGGGTAATTGGGACTAGAACCATAAGGACTAGGACCTTAAGGACTAGGGCTAGGACTAGGGGCCATTATCATTAGGGGACCATTAATATTAAACCTCAGTTCTAATGGTCCTGGATTATTTAGGTCTGTTTAGGGTAAGTTGAGTTGGGTCGGGTCGCTGGAGATTAGATTTGGTTGCAGTATGTTAGGTTGGGTTACTGTAGCTTAGGTTAGGTTAAGTTGGATACTGTGAGGCAAGGTTAGGTTACTCTTGGTTCATTTTGGTTGGGTTATTATAGATTAGGTTGTTATTCAGTAGTTAAGATTCAATTAGGTTGGGTCACTAGTTTGGGTTAGAATACTCGGTTGGGTTAGGTTATTGTAGGTTAGGTTCAGTTAGGTCAGATTAGGTTAGGTTAGGTTGGTTGTTTGGTTAGGTTAGGTTAGATTAGGACTGAGAACCATAGTACTAGTCCGAGCTTCCCCCTTCTTC
Source organism: Homarus americanus (assembly GCF_018991925.1). Lineage (NCBI taxonomy): Eukaryota > Metazoa > Arthropoda > Malacostraca > Decapoda > Nephropidae > Homarus > Homarus americanus. The sequence continues at coordinate 49,990 of NW_024738186.1, forward strand.
CTCCTTGAGAGACCGACTTACCTTAATTTAAACTAGACCACCAGGTGTAACCCCTCATTAACCTGAGTCATTACCTGTAATCTTCCGTCTCATCTTCCTCTTTTTTATCACATCAGCTGCCTTACTCTTTTATTTATACCGTCCAAATTAACTTTCTCTCTCTCTCTCTCTCTCTCTCTCTCTCTCTCTCTCTCTCTCTCTCTCTCTCTCTCTCATAGTTTGTATCCTTTTTTTTTTTTCTAATTGTTCTTTTTCTCTCTCTCTCTCTCACAGCCTCCTCCCATCCCTATATCTCCCCTCTCTCTTTCCCCTCATCCAAGGTGTGACAGGTAACACAAAAGACGCCACCTCGCCCTCACCTCTAATACCGTGGGCCCGTGGTGCCTCTTGGACGTGACGTGAGCCCAAATCATTCCCCCGCCCACATGTTATCGCCCCGTCACACACCCGTTACACACCGTCACACACCTGTCACATACCCGTCGCGAGGTAATGTTTATCCATCTGACACTAAGAATATAAAACAAATGACTGTCTCTTTATGTTTCTGTCAACGTCTGTTCTTTCTGTAAGTTTCTGTCGTCTTTGGCTGCCTGAGTTTTCTTTTGGCTTGTAAAAATTTTCTTCCGGCCGCTTAAAGTTTCAGTCGGATCAATTTTTGGGGTTAGCTTTAAGTTTTACCTTTCGTTCTTTAAGTTCTGTCTACGCTAACTTCCGTCCACTTCAAGTTCCTTCAACGCTACTCCTCCTTACCAAATAATATTCCAACTAACTTCCTTGCAATTTTTCCCCCATTGACGCTATCATATATCCATTTCAGTTATACCTTATATAGTAAATCTCCTGAAGTTAAGACGCCATATTGTCCACGGTGTCAAATCAAATCACGAGGACTTGCAGAAGGTGCAGGACGGCTGAGGGAGGTGTGTGGATAGGCGGGATGGAAAGGAGGGATGGGGAAAGGAAGGAAGGGTGGGGATGTGGGGAGGAGGGGGGGGCGATGACCACTAGATTACAGGTAGGTGAGGGGTGAAGGTCTTGTTGGTGTGTCGGGGTCAACCACAGCGTCTCGTGGTCATACAACAGCCGGGCCGAGGTACATCTGGTGTCTGGTTGGTGGTTTCTAAGTCAGCTGTATGTGTGTGCTTGTGCTGACTGACTGATTGACTGACCGACTGACTTAATGATTGACTTACTAAATTAATGAATGAATGAATGGAATACTGATTGACTAACTGACTGACTGGCTAAGTGACTGAGTAACTAAATGGATGAATGAATGATTTGCTGATTGGCTGACTGACTGACTAAATGGATGAATGGTTTACTGACTGACTGACTAAATGAGTAACTAATTAAATGGATGAATGGATGGTTTACTGACTCATTGACAGTGACTGACTGTATGAATGAATGAATGAATGTTGTACTGAATGACTGACTGACTGACTAAATTAATTAAAGCATGAATGAATGGGTTAAGTTATTGATCGATTGATAGCCTGACTGATTCCTTGTAAAACTGACTGACTCATAGGTTGCCTGACTGAGCTGACTGACTGACAGACTGAAAAAAGCTAGACCATTCCTCGCTAATGCAACTTTAGACCTATTTTCAGTCATTCTTGTCCCGGTGTCAGAGTTCCTCAACAAAGCATCAGCAAAAAAAATGTTTTGTTTTCCTAGGTATAAAAAAATAACATTACTAAATTGCTTAAAATAATAACTGGTTCAATACATCAATTACTTATTAAAACATTACCTGTGTCAACATTGATCTCATAAAAATTAAATGTATCAAAACATCACTTCTAATAACATCAGGTGACTCAGGTAGCTATTCCATCGCTGCCTAAACATCACCTGTCTTTAACTAAACATCAGGGACCGCTGCCCTTCACTATAGAGGTGTCTCAGTCTAAGCAACATCATCCTCTTGTATTTATAAAACATCAACGTCTTGTAAACATTAGTACAGAACTGTTATGATCTGACAGTAGTAAATGTTGTAGTGTTTACAACTTGCAAGTCTCCAACCATCAGCAAAAACCTAAGACAACATTATGGCGGTGGATGTACTGGAAGGTTACTCATCTTTACATGTCAAGATCACTGGTTTCGAATCCTAGGTTAACATTGAGAACATGTTGTGTATTAGTGTGTGTGTTCGTGTGTACGTAGCGATGACTATGCATTGATATATACCTGACTGTGTGTGTGTGCGTGTGTGCGTGTGTGTGGTTGATGGGGCTTCCTGGGGTGTTCGTGTGTATGTTTATGGCGGTGTGTGCGTGCGTGTGTGCGGTTCATAGGGTGGTGTGGTCGTCGTACGTCATACGATCGTAAACAAGATAACATTGCAGGTTGAGTGACTCCCCGTGTGTGTGTGTGTGTGTGTGTGTGTGTGTGTGTGTGTGTGTGTGTGTGTGTGTGTGTGTGTGTGTGTGTGTGTGTGTGTGTGTGTGTGTGTGTGTGTGTGTGTGTGTGTGTGTGTGTGTGTGTGTGTGTGTGTGTGTGTGTGTGTGTGTGTGTGTGTGTGTGTGTGTGTGTGTGTGTGTGTGTGTGTGTGTGTGTGTGTGTGTGTGTGTGTGTGTGTGTGTGTGTGTGTGTGTGTGTGTGTGTGTGTGTGTGTGTGTGTGTGTGTGTGTGTGTGTGTGTGTGTGTGTGTGTGTGTGTGTGTGTGTGTGTGTGTGTGTGTGTGTGTGTGTGTGTGTGTGTGTGTGTGTGTGTGTGTGTGTGTGTGTGTGTGTGTGTGTGTGTGTGTGTGTGTGTGTGTGTGTGGTGTGTGTGTGTGTGTGGTGTGTGTGTGTGTGTGTGGTGTTGTGTGTGTGTGTGTGTTGTGTGTGTGGTTGGTGTTGTTGGTTTTCTCAGCAGATCCTCGACAAGAAGGTTGGTGTCTGGTTTATCCTGTGTCTGTCTGTCTGTCTGTGTCTATGAATAAATCTTTCTGGGGATGACTAAATGGAATTCACATCTTGAGGAATATTCGAGAAAAAAAAAAGAATTATTAGTTACCGCTGGCTGCTGTCTCATGGCATCGTTTTCTTATCACCGAAATAAACTGTGTTATTATTTTGTATGGTAAAAATTTTGCATGATATGGACCACAACTTTATCATGTGGACCATCTCAAATGTTGATCAAACTTATCATGTTTGGTGTAAATCCACAATCTCGAGTTATTTTGAGGACAAACAGACAGAAACAGACAAACAGACAAACAAACACGGGACAAAAAATAATACCCTGTCATCTGATTTCTTTGTTTTTTTGCTCCGTAACTCAAACGATCTAGTGATTCTTACTCTGATTATCACCCTATTTCTGGACCTGCTGATTCTCTACCTATTTTCCTTGATTCTCGCCATATTTTCCTGATTCGTCCTATTTTCTCTGATTCTCGCCCTATTTTCTCCTTTACTTTCATTTTTCTGATTCTCGTCCTATTTCGTTTTCTTCCCTATTTTCCCCTGATTCGTCCTATTTTTCCTTAGATTCTCACCTAATCCTAAGGGACACCTCACGCGGCGGCACTCAGTTCGGTACAGCCACCATCGTACTCAATCACCGGGAAACATTGCTCTCGAGAATTGTGAGAAGAGAGAGAGAGAGAGAGAGAAGCGTGTTCGTGTGGTTGACTTTTTTTTTTGGCTTACGATTTACATGTTTTATTTCCTCCCTCCTTCTTTCTCCATTCATAAGGGTGTGTGGTGGTTGGGGGAAAAGGAAGGTGAGGAGGAGGAGGAGGAGGAGGAGGAGGAGGAGGAGGAGGAGGAGGAGATAGAGGAGGAGAGGTAAAGATGAGGAGGAAGGTGAGGAGGGAAAGGAGGAGGTTTGTAAGAGCTGTTGGGGTTTACTGAGCTGAGGTTTAAATCTTGTCTCTCAGGGTCCATGTCAGTCTGTTGCTCAGTGGCGAAGTTCTTTGTTTTGAGGAAATAAATTACAGTAGGTCTTCTTGATGGGTTTTCTCATGAGTGCGTTGGTCTGTGTTTAGTGTGTGTTGGGTCTGTGTTTAAGTGTGTTAGGTCTGTGTTTAGTGTGTGTTAGGTCTGTGTTTAGAGTGTGTTAGGACTGTGTTGGTCTGTGTTGGTGTGTTGGTCTGTTTGGTGTGTTGGTGTGTATAGTGTGTGTTAGGTCTGTGTTTAGTGTGTTAGGTCTGTGTTTAGTGTGTGTTAGGTCTGTGTTTAGAGTGTGTTAGGACTGTTTTAAGTCTGTGTTATTTGTGTTACGTCTGTGTTATACTGTGTTAGGTGTGTGTTTGGTTCTGTGTTAAGTCTTACTCAGGACATCAGGTTGTGCAGACATACAGCTGATGGGTAAGTTTTTCATCACTGGCGTCTTGGAGGCTGATGAGATGCAAGTACGTGTGTGTGTGTGTGTGTGTGTGTGTGTGTGTGTGTGTGTGTGTGTGTGTGACCTCCATCACCATCATACACCATCACCGCCTACACCCACACCACCACTA
>NW_024738187.1:0-37500 GCF_018991925.1 Homarus americanus
TGTTTTGTGCCTTTCAGTTGTGTTATGTGTGTCTCTTTATTATACTTTCACTAATAATCACGGGTTACATTGGCGCCTGGGAAAGTTTAGTGTCTGTAATTTCCAGGCAGGGAGCTGAGAATAATCTGTTAGTTTGGGTCCTAGTAGGCTGTGGGGCTTATAGTGCTAGAGGCTTGAGTCTCTCCAGCCGTTAATGCTCCTCACCAATTATGACAAAATCTGGAGGAGGAGACTACAGGGTCTATTGTCTTGAGTTAATAGACTCACATGGTTTTAATAGACTTCCAAATAGGTTTAATAAGTTTCCAGGTGTGTTTATTAGACTCCCAGGTGAGTTTAATAGACTCCAGGTGGATTTTAAATATATGCTGGAATTGGGTTCCAATAAGTCCATGGTTTTAATAGACTTCAAATAAGGTTTAATAGACTCAGGTGGATTTAATGGACTCCGAGATGGATTTAATAGACTCCGAAACACAGCAAAATAATAATAATAATAATAATAATAATAGTAATAATAATATGTATGTGTATGTAAAATCAACTAGACCAACAACTGCAAAAACAATAACTAAAACAATAACAGCCTAACCTAACCTAGCAACCCTAACCTAATCAGTTCAAATCACATCACTCATGCCTCACGATAATACAGACAACCTGGAAGGCATTAACTTTTACACACACACACACACACACACACACACACACACACACACACACACACACACACACACACAGGCCCATCGCGTGTTAGAAATCAGATAGCCCAACCTGCCTCAATATTGACCCCCTTCGTGGGCATGACCTCCCTGCCTGCTGTAGGACCTGAGTCTTCTAGAGATTCTTACGTTTTTTTCTCCTTCTAAATCTTTTAATCACTAACCATCACTTGTCTGTCTGTCTCTCTGTTTATATGCCATTCCCATAAAATCAATATTTGTGTTATTCTATCTGATAATGTCTGTCTGTCTGTCTGTCTGTCTGTCTGTCTGTCACTAAACACATGTCCTATATAAAACAGACAGCGAAACACCACCCAACATACCCACCCCAACACCACACCACACCATAACCCACACCTGGCTCCTCCCGCACCACATCACACCACCACACCCACCACATAACCACACCACATAACCACACCACGCCCATAATTAACCCGCATCCCAAGGCCTGTGGGTTCACCTGCCCACAGTTTAACATTCACCCCAGGCTTCTCTCCCTGCCACCCCTTCAGGTAACTCAATTAGTGTGGTCAGTCCCAGGTAGCTCCAGGTAAGCTTACAACCTAAAACAGAGCCCCAGGTAAGTATCCCATGTGTACACCTCTACTACTGTGTACACCTCTACCTGTGTACACCTCTACCACTGTGTACACCTTCCACCACTGTGTGCACCTCACCTCTGTGTACACCCCCACTACTGTGTACACCTCCGCTACTGTGTGCACCTCCACCACTGCCACACCTCCCCACCACTGTGTACACACTCATGTGCACCTCCCACCACTGTGTACACCACCACCACTGTGTACACCTCCCCACCTCTGTGTACACCCCCTGCACACCTCCCACTACTATTACACCTCCGCTTCCTGTGTACACCTCCCCACCACTGTCACACCCCCACTACTGTGTACACCTCCATGCCTCCCACCACTGTGTACACACCACCACCACTGTGTACACCTTCACCTCTGTACCTCCTACTGTGTACACCTCCACCTCTGTGCTTACCCCCACTGTACACCCCCACTGCACCTCCCACCCCACCACCACTGTGCCTCCCACTGTACACCTTCACTGTGTACCCCCACTGCAGTGTCTCCACTGCTAGTCAAGCTGCCCTTATCAGCTCTGTGCCTGAGGCCGTGTCAACGTGAGATCAAACTACGGGGGTCAGGCCGGGGTCCCATGTTGCAGGTGGCTTACAGGAACCCAGGCTGGGTCTAACGTGCTTACTAACATGATGTGGTGCCTGATGGTGCAGACACTATACATGTTGATTGCTCATACTTTATCTGAGTATCATCACTGTTAAAAATAATTCTGCCCTGACACTGACATCTGTCGCGACTTGCCCGGTGATGCTCTGACACTGGCTGGCGCCCGTTCTGACACCAAATTGATGCCCTGAAACTGACTGACATCTGTCCTGACACCCAGTGATGTCTGACGCACTGACTGACATCTGTCTGACGCAAATTGATGCCCTGAAACTGACTGACATCTGTCCCGCAGCGCAAAAGTGATGCCTGACACTGACTGACATCTGTCCTGACGCAGTGAGGGCCCTGTCACTGGCCCAACCTGTCCTGACACGTTCTTGCTGACACTGACGACACCCGTTTTGACGCAAATTGATGCCCTGGCCTGGCCTGACATCTCTTCCTGACGCAATTTGATGCTGACACTGACTGATACAGTACCCAATTCTCTCTCTCTCTCTCTCACACACACACACACACACACACACACACATATATTTGTAATTCAGAAACCCATTCCCCAAATATGTAACCATATATTTTCAGCCTGGCTCACAAAACAAGCTCTTTCAATAAACCGTTAATTAATATTACACACACACACACACACACACACACACACACACACACACACACACACACACACACACACATTCATTGCAGGTTACTCAAAGTGGATAACCCACAAAAATCCTGCTCACATAAACAGATGTCTCATTGATGTCAATTCTGGTCACTAAACTCACAGCCTTAAAAATGTAAAAAAAATCACCTGAAACTCCCCATAATGACAATGACTGACCAGTATGTTCAATGAAAGAAGATGTAATTTAACTATTTTTGCACTTAATATTCCTCTAGCTAGTTTTAATATGTAATAGGATATCTAATCTACCTATAGTTTAATCACATAACAGGTAAGTAATTAGATACATCTAACATTTAATCATACAGGTATGAAGGTAAAGAACTTATAATTTTTTATAGAGGATATTTAAAACGTTCATTGACTTTTTATATCTATTTTTTTAAACCACAGGAATTTTTTATTTTATTTTATCACGGTAGTTGGGGTCTTTGAAGACTTTACATGAAATAAAAAAGAAAGCAGGAAGTGAATTTTTTTAAAGAAATTTCTATACACATAGTCCCCTAAAGCATTAAATGAAAGAAAAATCTAATCACACCGAGAAAAATATGTAATCAGTATATAAATAAAGATTAAAAGTTAAGATGTTTATAAAGTATATAATTTTTTTAACCAACTAATATAGTTTTTGTGACGACGATAAAGACGTCTTAAGAGCTGAATAAAGAATTATTCCCATGGACAGATACAGGATTAAAACCCTTGATAATATTTTTAAGAATTTTATCAATATGGTTTAGAGGATCTGTGTGAGGGCATTCGTGACATGTAGATATACATAAAGTATACATAGTAACACGTATACACACACATAAAGTACACACCACTGCAACACACCATCACCACAACAACAAGACAACACACACATCAACACCACCAACACACCTTAACACACCACCAACACAACACACCAACCCACCAACACAGCAACACACCTCCACACCAACCCACACCTCACACAACACAACACACCAACCACCTCCTCACACCAACCCACCTCCACACAACACAACACACCAACACACCTTAACACACCACCAACACAAACACACCAACACACCCTAACACACCAACCCACCTCACACAGCACAACACACCAACTCAACCAACCCACTCACACCACCCACACTCACACAACACAACACACCAGCCCATTCACCAACCCAACCTCACACCAACTCACACAACACAACACACCAGCCTAGCCCACACCCCCACCACACCACATTTCACACCAACTCACTCACAAACACAACACACCAGCTCATCCACACCACCCACCACACAACACAACACACCAGCTCATTTCACACCAACCCACCTCACACACAACACAACACACCAGCCCACTCACACCAACCCACCACACAGCACACACACCTCTGACTACACCAACCCACATACACCAACCCACCCCACACAACACACACACAACCCACCTCATTAACACAACACACCAACCTCATTTCATCAACCAACATCTCACCACACAACATAACACACCAACTCACCACACCAACCCACCACACAACACACACCAACCACCACACCAACCCACCTCACACAACACACCAACACACCTTTAACACCACCCACCTCACACCAACCCACCACACAGCACACACACCAACCCACTCCACACAACACGATAACATTACACAACCACACACCAACCTCCCCCACACAAACACACACACCAACCCACTCACACCAACCCATCCACAACTAACACACACCAACCCACCTCACACCAACCCACTCACACAACACACACCAACCCATTCTCACACCAACTCACCATCACTAACACAACACACCAACCACATCCACACCAACCCACCACAGCACACAACACACCACCATCTCACACCAACCTCACACCAACTCATTTCACCAACCCACCTCCACATAACAAAACACACCAACCCACCATAACACATACCAACACTACTCACACCAACCCACTCACACCAACCCACTCACACAACACAACACACCACCATTCACAAACCCCACCACCACACACACCAACCCACTCACACCAACCCACCACACACACACACCAACACACTCCACCACCTGACCACACCAACCCACTCACACAGCACAACAAACCAACCCACCACAACAGCAAACACACCAACCCATTCTCACACCAACTCCACTCACACACACAACACACCAACCCATTCACACCAACTCACACTCACACACAACACACCAACACGAACACACCAACCTACTCACACCAACCCACCACACAGCTAACACACCAACCCACCACACAACATCAACACACCAACCCACCTCACACCAACCCACCACACACAACACACACACCAACACCCACTCACACCAACCCACCACACAACACAACACACCAACTCATCTCACACCAACCCACTGCACAACACACACACCAACCTACACACCCAACCCACTCACACACACAACACACCAACCCACTTCACACCAACCCACTACACAACACAACACACCAACCTCACTTCACACCAACTCATTTCACACCACCACCTCACCTCCACTCACACAACATAACACACCAACCATTCTCACACAACACAACACACCAACCTACCACACCAACTTTCACACCAACTCATCTTCACACAACATCAACATTCACACCAAATCCACCACCACAACACACACACCAACTCACCATACAAACCCACCTCAAGCAACACACACCACTACACCAAACCATCATTTAAAAAGAAAATCACTCAAATTCATTCTCACACCAACCCATCTTCACAAACACAACAATTACCACACTAACCCCACCACCACAACACAACACGGATGCATTTGCTGTCAGGAACAAGTATTATCAGCAACAAATTGTAAAATTCTCCCAACTTGAAAACACTGAGCTAAAATTTACCAAAATAATATAACGTCAGAGAATCACAAAACCAAAGAGGCTTATATGTTTACTTGTACCGACTGTGATATGGAAGATGTACGTGTTGGTTGCTGCTGCTGGGTTGGCTGGTTGTTGGCTGCTGCTGGTGTTGCGTTGCTGCTGGGCTGTTGGTTGCTGGGCTGGTGCTGGCTGCTGCTGCTGGGTTGCTGGGCTGTTGGTTGGGCTGGGCTGGTGCTGTTGGGCTGCTGGGTTGGGTTGGCCAGGCACATGGCTGTCTGGTTAGCGCTGGTGTTGGCTGGGCTGGTGCTGGCGCTGCTGGGTTGTTGGTTGCTGGGCTGGTGCTGGCTGCCAGCTCAGCTGGGTTGGGCTGGGCTGTTGTCATTGGGCTGGGTTGGTTGCTGCTGCTGAGGTTGGCTGCTGCTGGTGCTGGTTGGGTTGCCAAGGCTGGTTGCTGGCTTGGTTGCTGTTGGTGGCTGGTGTTGGTTGCTGGTGTTGGCTAAGTGGCTGCTGTTGGCCAATGGTTGGCTGGCTGCTGTTGGCTGCTGGGCTGTTGGTTGCTGCTGCTGCTGGGTTAGCCGGTCATGTTAGCTGGCTGGTGTTGGGCTGGGTTGCTGGATTGGGCTGTTGCTGGTTGCTGGGGGTTGGTGCTGGCTGCTGGGCTGCTGGGCTGGGTTGTTGGTTGCTGGGCAGCCGTTGGTTGGGGTTGGGTTGGCTGGCCGTGCTGGTTGCTGCTGTTGTTGGTTGTGCTGGTGCTGGCTGCTGTCTGTTGTTGCCGGGTTGCTGGTGCTGGCTGCTGCTGCTGCTGGGTTGCTGTGGCTGGGCTGCTGGTGTTGGCTGCTGCTGGGCTGGGTTGCTGGTTGCTGGTGCTGGTTGCGTTGCTGGTTGGCTGTTGCTGCTGGTGTTGCTGCTGCTGGGCTGTTGCTGGTGCTGCTGGTGTTGGCTGGGCTGCTGCTGTTGGTTGGCCGCTGGTGCTGGCTGGGCTGGGCTGCTGGGCTGCTGTTGGCTGCTGGCTGGTGCTGGCTGGGCTGCTGGGCTGCTGGGCTGGTGCTGTTGGCCGCTGGTGCTGGCTGGTTGCCGGGTGGGGCTGGTGCTGGCTGGGCTGCTGCTGGGCTGCTGGTTGCTGTGTTGGTCATTGTTGGTTGTGACTGGTGTCATTGCTGGGCTGGTGTTGCTGTGTTAAATAGGCTGGTTGCTGGCTGGGCTGGGTTGCTGGCTGCTGGGCTGATGGCTGGGATGGGCAGGCTGGGAGGCTGGCTGGCTGGTGATGGGCTGGGTTGCTGGGTTGGGTTGGTGCTGGCTGGGCTGGGTTGCTGGTGCTGGGCTGGTGTTGGCTGGGCTGGTGCTGGCTGGCTGTTGCCAGGCTGGGGTTGCTGGGTTGGTGTTGCTTCGCTGGGTTGGGCCATTGCTGCTGGCTGGTGCTGGGCTGGGCTGCTGCTGCTGGCAAGGGCTGGTGTTGGTTTGGGCTGGGCTGGGCTGCTGGGTTGGGCTGCTGCTGGGCGTTGGTGCTGGCTGGGTTGGGCTGGGCTGGTGCTGTCAGCTGGTGCTGGTTGGGTTGCTGGGCTGTGCTGGGTCAGTTGGTGTTGGCTGGGGCTGTTGGCCAGGCCGGGCTGCGGCTGGCGCTGGCTGGGCTGCTGGGCTGGCTGGGTTGCTGCTGGGCTGGTTGGGCTGCTGGGGCTGGTGCCGGCCGCTGGGGCTGGGCTGGGCTGGTGTCCGGGTTGGTGCTGGCTGGGCTGGTGTTGGCTGGGCTGGTGTTGGGTTGGGCTGCTGGCTGGGCTGGGCTGGCTGCTGCTGGTGCTGGTTGGGCTGGGCTGGGCTGGGCTGGTGTTGCTGGGCTGGTGCTGGCTGGGCTGGTGTTGCTGGCTGGTGCTGGCTGGGCTGGGCTGGTTGGGCTGGTGCTGGCTGCTGGGGTTGCTGGTGTTGGCTGGGCTGTGCTGGTGCTGGCTGGGCTGGGCTGGTGCTGGCTGCTGGTGTTGGCTGCTGGTGCTGGCTGCTGGCTGCTGGTGCTGGCTGGGCTGGCTGGCTGGGCTGGGCTGGGCTGGGCTGGTGCTGGGCTGGGCTGGGCTGGTGCTGGCTGGGCTACGTCAGTTTGGGTTGGTGTTGGCTGCTGGGTTGCTGGCTGCTGGTGCTGGCTGGGTTGTTGGCTGGGGTTGGGCTGCTGTGTTGGTTGCTGGTGTTGGCTGGGTTGTTGGCTGGGTTGGGTTGCTGCTGGTGCGGTTGGGCTGGGTTGGGCTGGCTGGGCTGCTGCTGCTGGGCTGGGCTGGTGTTGGGGCTGGTGCTGGCTGGCTGCTGCTGGCTGGTTGCTGGGTTGGTTGCTGGGCTAGGTTGTGCTGGTTGGGTTGGTGTTGCTGCTGGGTTGGTGCTGGTTGCTGGTGCTGGTTAGGCTGGGCTGGTTGGCTGGGCTGGTTGGGCTGGGCTGGCTGGGTTGAAGGCTGGTTGGGCTGTTGGGTTGCTGTCAAGGTTGGTTAGGCTGGGTTGGCTAGGCTGGGCTGGCTGGGCTGGGGTTGGGCTGGGGCTGCTGCCGGGCTGGTTGGGCTGGCTGGGTTGCTGGGTTGGTTGCTGGGTTGGTTGCTGGTTGGCTGGTTAGGTTGGGCTGGTTAGGTTGCTGGTTGGGTTGGGCTGGTTGCTGGGCTGAAGGGCTGGTTAGGTTGGGTTGGTTGCTGGGTTGCTGCTTGGTTGGGTTGGTAGGTTGGGCTGGTTGGTTGGGTTGGTTGCTGGGCTGGTTGCCGGTTAGGCTGGCTTGGTTGGCTGGTTGCTGGTTAGGTTGGGTTGGCTGCTGGGTTGGCTGGGTTGCTGCTGGGTTGCTGGGCTGGTGGCTGGTTGCTGGGTTGGTTGGGTTGCTGCTGGGTTGCTGGGTTGCTGGGTTGCTGCTGGGTTGGCTGGGCTGGGCTCATTGGCTGGGCTGGCTGGGCTGCTGGCTGCTGGTTAGGTTGGCTGGCTGGGCTGGGTCTTGGTTGGGCTGGGTTGGCTGGCTGGCTGGTTGGGCGGTTGCTGTGGTTGCGGGTTGGCTGGTTGGTGCTGGTTGCTGTGCTGGGTTGGTTGCTGGTTAGGCTGGGCTGGTTGAGGCTGGGTTGGTTGGTTGGGTTGGTTGCCGCTTGGTTGGGTTTGTTAGGCTGCTGGTTTGTTGCTGGTTGTGCTGGGCTGGCTGCTGCTGGCTGGGTTGGGTTGCTGGGTTGGCTGGGGTTGGTTGGTTGTGGCTATGGCTGGAAGGCTGGTTGGGCTGGCTGCTGGTTGGGCTGGTTAGGTTGCCGGTTAGGCTGCTGGTTGCTGCTGGGTTGCTGCTGCTGCTGCTGCTGCTGGCTGGGCTGGGTGGCTGGGTGCTGGCTGGCTGGGCTGGGTTGCTGGGTTGCTGGGTTGCTGCTGCTGCTGGTTGGGCTGGGGTTGCTGCTGGTTGTTGTGTTGGGTTGCTGCTGGTTGCTGGTTGGCTGGGTTGGCTGCTGGGCTGCTGCTGGGCTGCTGGGCTGGGTTGGTTGGTTAGGTTGTGCTGGTTGCTGGTTGGTTGGTTGCTGGCTGGGCTGGGTTGCTGGGTTGGCTGCTGGTTGGTTGCTGGCTGGGCTGGGTTGCTGCTGGGTTGGTTGCTCGGCTGGGCTGGCTGGCTGTGGGTTGGGTTGCTGGTTGGGTTGCTGTTGGTTGCTGGTTGGTTGGGTTGGTTGCTGGTTGGTTGAAGCTGGGTTGCTGGTTGCTGGCTGGGTTGGCCGGTTAGGTTGCTGGGTTGCCAAATGGTTGCTAGTTGCTGCTGGCTGGGTTGCTGGTTGGGCTGCTGGGCTGGTTTGGTTGCTGCTGGCTGGGCTGGTGCGGTTAGTTGGTTGCTGGTTGTGTGCTGGCTGCTGGTTGCTGGCTAGGTTGCTGGTTGTGCTGGGTTGCTGCTGCTGGTTGGGCTGGTTGCCAGGCCGCTGGTTGGTTGGGCTTGGCTGGTTAGGTTGGGTTGGGTTGGTTGGGTTGGTTGGGTTGGGTTGGTTGGGTTGGTTGGTTAGGTTGGGTTGGGTTGGTTGGGTTGGATTTGGGTTGGTTGGGTTGGGCTGGGCTGGGTTGGCTGGGTTTGGTTGGGTTGGTTGGGTTGGGTTGGGTTGGGTTGGTTGGGTTGGTTGGAGTTGGGTTGGGTTGGTTGGGTTGGGCTGGGTTGGGTTGGTTGGGTTAGGTTGGGTTGGGTTGGTTGGAGTTGGGTTGGGGTTGGGTTGGTTGGGTTGGTTAGGTTGGTTGGGTTGGTTGGTTGGGTTGGGTTGGGTTGGTTGGGTTGGTTAGGTTGGGTTGGTTGGGTTGGGTTGGGTTGGGTTGGGTTGGGCTGGGTTGAGTTAGGTTGGTTGGGTTGGTTGGGTTGGGTTGGGTTGGGTTGGTTGGGTTGGGTTAGTTGGATTTGGTTTGGGTTGGTTAGGTTGGGTTGGGTTGGTTGGGTTAGTTGGGTTGGTTGGGTTGGGTTGGTTGGTTAGGTTGGGTTGGGTTGGTTGGGTTGGTTAGGTTGGGTTGGTTAGGTTGGGTTGGGTTGGGCTGGGTTGGGTTGGGGTTGGGTTGGTTGGGTGTTGGGTTGGGTTGGGTTGGATTAGGTTGGGTTGGTTGGGTTGGTGTTGGGTTGGGTTGGGTTGGTTAGGTTGGGTTGGGTTGGTTTGGTTGGGTTGGGTTGGGTTGGGTTGGGTTGGGTTGGTTGGGTTGGGTTGGTTGGGTTGGGTTGGGTTTGGTTGTTGGTTCACTCAATACCTCACCCATAAACTTATTTATCTTTAGTTAACAATATATTAGTTACGATAAATTGAAAAAAAATTAATTAATTTTAACCGGGTTGTCTCCCCCTTTATCCTCCCTCATCTCCCTCACTGCTCCCACGAAACCCTCCCCCCACTGCTCCCAAACCCTCCCTCATCCTCCCCTGCTCCCCAACCCTCCATCATCTCCCCACTGCTCCCCAAGCCCCTCCTCATCTCCCCACTGCTCCCCCTCATCTCCCTCACTGCTCCCCGTCACCCATCATGTCCTGGACCACTGCCAGACCTCAGACTCCTCAAAATGTTAATTGTTTCATAATGTCGTATTACTGATACATAATCTGTCTTAGTATGCATTATTTGGGGTAAAAATAAGTGTATATTAAATGCGTCCTCCAAAAGCTTAAATTTGATACCAGAGTTTAACAGTTAATTCATGTGTAAGTTTTCTGATAAACTTCCTACGTGCACATGTTTGAAATAATGAATATGTATCTTTATATAATTTAGCTAAATATCTTTCTCGTAAACTCATTTTGAAATAAATCGTGACTTCAGGACGAAATCTGACAGGTTTGCAACAGTCAATCAGCTGTAACTCTTGAGGAGGGGGCGAGGCATCTCTTATCAGCTGGGAAAAAACCGCACTATAGTATAAATGGCACTGCACACCCAATACCTAGGCAGTCCTAAATACGAGGTGGTTATACAGGCAATGTTTTGTATTCCTCGGCCGGCCTTAGTAGAGGATGTTGGTCTAGGAATATTGTCTATTGCCTGGCGGAAAGGATCAGGGGTGGTGATGGACTTCGTGTGGTCTCGTAGCTTTTTGAGAACCATTTATTGCTGTTCTCGTTGTCTGGTGGGAGTTTTTATGGGAGTTCTTGGTCAAATAGTTCTCTTTTTTTGTGCAAGGGTGTGTGTTTGTGTGTGTGGGTCGCTGTGTGTGTGGGTAGCTGTGTGGTGCTGTGTGTGTGGGTCGCTGTGTGTGTGGGTCGCTGTGTGTGTGGGTCACTGTGTGTGTGGGTAGCTGTGTGCGTGTGAGTAGCTGTGTGTCTCTGTGTCTTGTATATTTGTGTCTTGAACTTAACGCTGCGTGAGACACCTGGGGGATACCATCAGCTCCAGGTATAAACACTTGACTGAGTAAATGTTTTTCTGATGTGTTTATAAACTTTCATTAAATCTCCTCTTGTCCGTCTGTAGTACAAGCTGGATAAGTGTGAAGGTGTCCTATCCTATCCTATCCTATCCTACTATCCTATCCTATCCTGAGGGGCGTGAATATGTCCTATATTATTATCCTTACAATATTCCCTCCTCTACCTTCACTATTAACCTTACTAAGATAATTATTAATATTTGAATTAAAGAATATTGGTTTAATTACTATAACAGACGTCATTACAAGCAGGTGAGGTAATTAGCCAGTGTCATCCACAATACTTAGTTAATGAGGCTCTACCCTACCTCCACCCTACCTCCCACACCACCCTACCTCCCACTCCCTCCACCCTCCCACCACTCCCACCTCCACCCACACACTCCACCCTCCCTCCCACACACTCCACCCTCCCTCCCACCACTCCTCCCTCCCTCCCACACACTCCACCTCCTCACCTCCACCTCCTCCCACACTCCACCCTCCCTCCCACACACACTCCCACCCTCCCTCCCACACACTCCACCCTCCCCTCCCACACCTCCACCCTCCCACACACACTCCCACCCTCCCTCCCCCACCTCCACCCTCCTCCCACACACTCCACCCTCCCTCCCTCCACCCTCCCCCCACCTCCACCCTCCCTCCCCACCTCCACCCTCCTCCCACCTCCACCCTCCCTCCCCACCTCCACCCCCCCCCTCCCCCTCCCTCCCCCCCCCCCTCCCCCACACCTCCCACCCTCCCTCCCACCTCCCACCCTCCCCTCCCACACACTCCACCTCCCTCCCACACCTCCACCCTCCCTCCCACCTCCACCCTCCCTCCCACACTCCACCCTCCCTCCCACACCTCCCACCCTCCCTCCCCTCCCACCTCCACCCTCCCTCCCACCTCCCACCCTCCCTCCCACACACCTCCACCCTCCCTCCCCACACCTCCACCCTCCCACACACACTCCACCCTCCCTCCCACACACCTCCACCCTCCCACACACCTCCACCCTCCCTCCCACACCTCCACCCTCCCTCCTCCACCTCCACCCTCCCTCCCACCTCCCCTCCTCCCACCCTCACCCTCCCACCCACACACTCCACCCTCCCTCCCCACCTCCACCCTCCCTCCCCACCTCCACCCTCCCTCCCCACCTCCCACCCTCCCTCCCCACCTCCCACCCTCCCTCCCCCACCCTCCCTCCACCCCACCTCCCCTCCTTCCTACATTTATCTTCCTTATCCCTTTCTTCCCTTCCACATTTCTCCTAATTTTTCTTCTTCTTCTTCTTCTCTCTCTCCTCCTCCTCTTTCTCATTCTCTTTATTTCTTTCTTCCTGCCCTCTTCGTAATTGTTGGTTTCCTCTTCTCCTCTTCCCTTCCGCTTACCTCAACGTCTTCCTCTCCTTAGTCCCTAGTCTTCTTTCCTTCCTGCTATTTCCTCTCTCTCTCTCTCTCTCTCTCTCTCTCTCATCCTCTCTCTCTCTCTCTCTCTCTCTCATCCTCTCTCTCTCTCTCTCTCTCTCTCTCTCTCTCTCTCTCTCTCATCCTCTCTCTCTCTCTCTCTCTCTCTCTCTCTCATCCTCTCTCTCTCTCTCTCTCTCTCTCTCTCTCTCTCTCTCTCTCTCTCTCTCTCATCCTCTCTCTCTCTCTCTCTCTCTCTCTCTCTCATCCTCTCTCTCTCTCTCTCTCATCCTCTCTCTCTCTGTCTCTCTCTCTCTCTCTCTCTCTCTCTCTCTCTCTCTCTCTCCTCTCTCTCTCTCTCTCTCTCTCTCTCTCTCATCCTCTCTCTCTCTCTCTCTCTCTCTCTCTCTCTCTCTCTCTCTCTCTCTCTCTCTCTCTCTCAGTTATTCTCCTTCTCTGTATATATTTCCCTTTCCTCCCTCTTCATTCCTCACCTCTGCCTCTTCTTATCCCTCTTCTTCTTCTTCCCTCCTCCTCTACGCCTCCACCCTCCTCCTCCTCCTCCTCCTCCTCCTCCTCCTCCTCCCCCTCCTCCTCCACCTTCATCCCTCCTCCTCCTCCTCCTCCTCCTCCTCCTCCTCCTCCTCCTCCTCCTCCTCCTCCCAGGTCAATTTAGTTTAAAACACACCGCCACACCAACACCTTATCTCCTCGATGATTGGTCAGAGAGGTGGTGGGCCGGAGGTGGGGTGGAGGTAGAGGTGGTGGGCGGAGGTGGAGGTGGTGAGTGAGGTGGTGAGCGGAGGTGGTGAATGGAGGTGGAGGTGGAGTGTGGTGAGTGGTGGGTGGAGGTGGTGGGTGGAGGTGGGTGGTGGGCAGGAGGTGGTGGGTGGAGTACACCATATCTCTTTAGTAAACAACAAGAAGAGTCAAGTGTTTTTATGCTTCCAGTGTGTACCAGAAGGTGGGGGGTGTACATTCATGACTCACGTGTTTAAAAGACATTAATTTTATGGTTCATGTACGTGAGACAAGAGTATACTTCTTCATCCGTCACATGTCACCCATCACCTGCCACCAGTTTTAGTCACCCATCACCATCATCCATCACCCGTCATCCATCACCCACCACCATCACCCATCACCATCACATCACCCGTCATCCATCACCATCACCTAACACCATCATCCATCACCTGTCACTCCATCACGTGTCACCCGTTACCATCACCCATCACCATCACCCACCACCATCACCCATCACACTATACCCACCCAGGAGATAAAATTAAACACCAAATGAAAAAAAAAAAAAAATATTAATACAACAGTAATTATAAATATATGTTAATGACTCAATTAAGGTCTTTTAAATTAAGAATATTCCGTAAAGACTTAATTATATTCCTGTGTGAGTCTTTAAGTCTTTTTTACTCCCGCTTGACAGGAGGAAATAATGAGTCTTGTACACTTATCTCCTCTTCCTCCTCTTATTACTCCTTCTGTTCTTCCTATTACTCCTTCTGTTCCTTCTATTACTCCTCCTCCTCTTCCCCTCTCTTCCTATTACTCCTTCTGCTCCTCCTATTTCTCCTCCTCCTCCTCCTTCTATTACTCCTTCGTCTCCTCTCCTCTTCCTCCTTCAACTATTCCTCCTCTCACTACTTCTCCTCCTCTTCCCTCTCTTCTATTACTCCTTCTGCTCCTCCTATTTCTCCTCCTCCTCCTCCTTCTATTACTCCTTCTTCTCCTCTCCTCTTCCTCCTTCAACTACTCCTCCTCTCACTACTTCTCCTCCTCTTATCACTACTCCTAACCTAACCTAACCCACCAAATCATGACACTCCTACACCAGTCTGTAATACGGATTTAATTCTGTTTGAGTCTCGTGTTTGATGTGACTAGAAAAAATTCACTCATCTTTTTTCAGTGTTTAGTATTAGCAATGTTCTGTCTCGTTGTCTGTTTTATTATGCTTAAAGTTTATTATAATTATCATGAAGTAAAACTATATTCATAACCCTTTGTACATTAACCCATATACGATAGTTTAACCTTTGCGATAGTTAACCCTTTAATACGATAGTTTAACCTTTTACGATGTTTAACCCTTTATGACGATAGTTTAACCCTTTATGTACGATAGTTTAACCCTTTATATACGATAGTTTAACCCTTTATGTACGATAGTTTAACCCTTTATATACGATAGTTTAACCCTTTATATACGATAGTTTAACCCATTATGTACGATAGTTTAACCCTTTATATACGATAGTTTAACCTTTATGTACGATAGTTTAACCCTTTATGTACGATAGTTTAACTATATACGATAATTTAACCCTTTATGTACGATAGTTTAACCCTTTATGTACGATAGTTTAACCCTTATATACGATAGTTTAACCCTTATGTACGATAGTTTAACCCTTACCCTTTATACATAGTTTAACCCTTTATGTACGATAGTTTAACCCTTTATACGATAGTTTAACCCATGTACGATAGTTTAACCCATATACGATAGTTTAACCCTTTATGTACGATAGTTAACCCATGTACGAAGTTTAACCCTTATACGATAGTTTAACTTGTACGATAGTTTAACCCTTTATATACGATAGTTTAACCTTTATGTACGATAGTTTAACCCTTTATATACGATAGTTTAACCCTTTATGTACGATAGTTTAACCCTTTATGTACGATGTTTACACGATAGTTTAACCCTTATGTACGATAGTTTAACCCTTTATATACGATAGTTTAACCCCTTTATATACGATAGTTTAACCCTTTATGTACGATAGTTTAACCCTTTATGTACGATAGTTTAACCCTTTATGTACGATAGTTTAACCCTTTATGTACGATAGTTTAACCCTTTATGTACGATAGTTTAACCCTTTATGTACGATAGTTTAACCTTATAACGGTTTCCCTACATGTTTAACCAGATGATGTTAATTATGCGATAGTTTAACCTGCGATAGTTTAACCCTTAGACGATCGTTTAACCCTTTATGTACGATAGTTTAACCCTTTATATACGATAGTTTAACCCTTTATGTACGATCGTTTAACCCTTTATGTACGATAGTTTAACCCTTTATATACGATAGTTTAACCCTTTATGTACGATAGTTTAACCCTTTATGTACGATAGTTTAACCCTTTATGTACGATAGTTTAACCCTTTATGTACGATAGTTTAACCCTTTATGTACGATAGTTTAACCCTTTATGTACGATAGTTTAACCCTTTATGTACGATAGTTTAACCCTTTATGTACGATAGTTTAACCCTTTATTACGATAGTTTAACCCTTTAAACGATAGTTTAACCTTTATGACGTAGTTCCCTATATACGATAAACCCTTATGTACGATAGTTTAACCCTTATATACGATAGTTTAACTCTTCATGTACGATAGTTTAACCCTTTATTACGATAACCCGTACGTTATATTAGTTCTTTATTTATGGGGAGGGATGGGGGAAGGGGAAGAGGGAGTGGAAAGGGGAAAGGAGGAAGGAAGGGGAGGGAGGGACGTGTGGAGGGAAGGGGGAGAGGGGAGGCAAGGGGGGAGGGAGCGGAAGAGGGAGGGGGAAAGGAGAGGGGAGAAGGTGGGGGAGGGAGAAGGGATGGGGGAAGGTGGGGAGGGAGGAGAAGGGGAGAGAATTTTGCCTACATTAAGAGGGTTGTGTTTCAGTGCTTGTCAGGCATTAGTTAGTGTTAATGTGTGCAGAGTATTATGAGCCTCTCTGACCATCACGCATACTAATACCTTCCTGCATAATGAAGAGGAGGAGAAGGAAGAAGAAGAGGAGTAGGAAGAAGAGGAGGAGGAAGAAGGGGAGGAGTAGCAGAAGGAGGAAGAGGAGGAGGAAGAGAGTAAGAAGAGGAGGAGGTGGAGTAGGAAAGAAAGAAGAGACTACACCAACACAGATAGAGACAGAGAGACATTACCCCCCACACACACATTTACCTTCCCTTTCTTCCTTCCTTCCCTTCCTCCACGCTCTCCTCCTCCCTTTCTCCCCTCCTCTTCCTCCTCGCTTTTCTTCTTTTTACTTCATCCACGACCCCCCTTCTCTTACCTAACCCCAGAAAACATCTTTCCCTCCTTCCTCTTTCCTCTTCTCTCCCTCCTTCCTCCTCGTCTCTCCCTCCTTCCCTCCTCCTCGTCTCTCCTACCTCCTCTCCCTCCTTCCTCCTTCTCTCCCCTTCCTCCTCTCTCTCCCTCCTCCTCGTTTCTCCCTACCGCCTCTTTCTCCTCCTCAGTAAAACACTTGAGGGGCCAATATTCATCAGCCACGTCAAGGTATAACTCCACTCAAGGCTCCCAGTTTAAGTTAATATCAGCCATTAGCCTTTAAGCCAATCACCTGTAAGGGTTCAAGAGGTGGTCGACACAGCTTGTATTTACATCTGTTGCTATTGTATATGGTAATGACATACACGGTGACTGGGCTAGAAGGAGCTACGAGTGTATATAGTATTCATAAGATAAGGTGTATTTTTGACCATGTGTATATATTTGGGGGAGTGTATGATGCTATCCAGGTCGAGTATAATGGTGTATTTTTTGAGTGTATTATCCAGTTTAGGTCAATTATACCAAGTTAAGTATAACGGTGTATTGTAGTATATTTTGGAGACGATATAAACTAAACCTGAGTAAAATTAATCAGTAGCCTACTAGTTCAGGGTTATATAGATGACTGGATGTTGTTACAGTAAATATGGGTTACAAGGTTGGTTCCTCTTGGTGTTGACTCATGTCTCCAGCACATCAGAACTGTGGTTGGTGGTGGTGGTGGTGGTGGTGGTGGTGGTGGTGGTGGTGTGGTGATGGTGGCGGTGGTGGTGGTGGTGGTGGTGGTGGTGATGGTGGTGATGGTAGAGGCGGTGGTGGGTGGTGGTGGTGGTGGTGGTGGTGGTGGTGGTGGTGGTGGTGGTTGGTTGTGGTGGTGATGATGATGGTGAAGGCGGTGGTGGTGTGGTGGTGGTGGTGGTGGTGATGGTGATGGTGATGATGATGGTGAAAGCAGTGATGATAGTGATGGAGATGATCACGTCATTAGTGGTGATAGTTGTAGTAGGGATGATAGTGATGAGAGTTAACGATGAGTAACAAACACACTCTATCATCACTACTGAATATATTAACCTCATCACCATCCTGACCCCGTGTGTCTTGTCAATAATTAATCCATCTCCATCACCTTATATAATTAGGTTCCTTCCAAATTATAAATTGATCCATTTAACTCATTATGGATCATTAGTCTCGGTAGATTAATTATTGTGGTCAAATCCGTCATTATTAATTACATGAACAAAACATGACGTCATTTTTAACTCTTAATGTTGGGTTTAAACTCACCTCCCAGGTAGTGGCACAGGTGGAGGTAGAGTTAGAGGTACAGGTAGAGGTAAAGGTGGAGGTAGAGGTAGAGGTACAGGTAAGGTACAGCTACATGTGGAGGTAGAGGTAGAAGTAGAGGTACAGGTACAGGTGGAGGTGGAGGTAGAGGTACACAGGTACGGAGGAGTAGAGGTTGGTAGGTGGAGGTAGGTGGTGTCATTCTCGGTGACTGATTTGTTTACATGGGGTACATGGCGCCTATTGGACGTAAATACAAGTCCAGTGATTGGTCAGAAGGTCCCATGCTTTCACCCTCCCAAGCTGTCACTCACCCATGCTGTCAGTCACCCATGCTGTCAGTCACTCATGCTGTCACTCACCCATGCTGTCACCCTCCCATGCTGCCACTCATCCAAGCTGTCACCCTCCCACGCTGTCATCCACCCCCCCACTAACACCTTCACTACAGGGACGCCACCCGATTTTACTCAGCTCAGAGGGGACCCCGCTCACAAAGGGCGTTAACAGACTATCTCCCAATAATATCTAACCTAACCTAACTAGCAAACCTAACCTACAAACCAAACCAAACCAAAACCTAACCTAACCCAAACCAAACTTAACCTGTATAGTGATAACAAGAGGATAGCAGTCTAGTGGCCCCGTGTGTGAAGGTTGTAGGAAGCCAGGATGATAGTTCTGAGTATCGGCCAAGACATTAGTGGCAGATGAGAGACAGAAAGACCGCCATTACCACAAAGCGAAATCGTAAGGACCTGAGCTGTTCTCGTTGGATAAGATATCGCGAAAGTATTTGGATGAATGTTTCTATTCCGGTACATCGGGTTAGGTTAGGTTAGGTTCTATACTATGTTTCTATAAGCGTGTGGAGTATTATTGTTGACATTAACTGATATGTAACCATATGAAGTAAGTCTACCAAAGAAACGAAAGAAAACAAAGAAACGGTTAAGGAAACTTAATTAAAAAACTGAATGACGCGTACTGGACATCACCTTTATATAATACTGAATGAGGTCACATAACTTCTGGATTCAATAACACGACACAATAGTCTTCTGTGAGTTGGTCAATTGCAGGAAACTTCAAAGTGCTGAACATATCATTGAAGTTTGTGAATATTTTTTGTGTATTACAGAGATCAGTCGAAATACAAGCTCAAATTACCGCGACACTGAAGGCTTAAGTCATTATTGTATGAAAGGGAGATAAGTGACAGTAACTTAAAGACGGTCACTGACGTATGAACAGTGTAGGAGACAGAGACAGTACTGCGGAACACCATTAACAGTATAGGAGACAGGAGACAGTACTGCGGAACATCATGAAACAGTGTAGGAGACAGGAGACAGTACTGCGGAACATCATGAAACAGTGTAGGAGACAGGAGACAGTACTGCGGAACACCATTAACAGTGTAGGAGACGAGAGATGTATTGGATTTATCGACGAGGAGTTGAATTTTTTAAGCCCGGATTATTTGGACAGACGGCAGCTGATGATCAAAGGCTCGGGAAGATGTAGGAGGAGGAGGAGACGCCGTAGAGTAAACATGACACACCAACAGTCAAGCGGAAATGAGGGATAAGAACCGTTGTGTGAGTAATACTCGCCCTGAGAGTGGGAGGTGGCAGAGGAGGTAATAACTCGTCCTTGGGTGAGTGGGAGGGATGGTGAAGGATGACTAATAATGCTTAGATCAAGTTGTATTGAGGTTGAGAGTGTTATAATAATCAGTTATAGGAGGTTGTATGTATATAAGGAGGAGGAAGAAGAGGGTGGAGAGGAAGGAGGATGTAAGAGGAGATTGAAAATGTTTTTGACAATGAATATATTCTTCTGTTTATGTCATTCTAATTAAACAAACATCATAACATCATTCTACCCACAGGCAGTGCCAATGGTATTCACCACGTCTCATTTCTACCCACGTCTCATTCTATCCACGTCTAATTCTACCCACGTCTCATTCCACTCACCACTTAGTCATTCCACCCTCAAAATACTCCTCCTCCTCCCGGGCCACATCACCCATATCGCGTCATGCCACCACTCACAGTGCCCTGGCCTGCCTTGTCATCACTCGCCTCCCAGTGCCGAAAAAAAACAATTCAAAAAGTGTAAAAGAGATGAAAAAAGACGAAAGAAAAGGGTTCGTCAACAAAGGCACCGAACTGTTTTATCGACTTTGCAGAATTCAGGCGAGGATCAAATACCAACCACGTCAACTGTTTTTTCAATGGAAATTTGAACAGCGTGAAGAAAGACGATAAGACACACTTTGCTTCCTCGAGTCACAAGATGGAGATGAACAAAAAGAAACAATAAAATTTTCAGTATTTTAGTAATCATGAGTTGTCGAGGATGAGTCCAGAAAACAATATATGAAAAAATAAAGTTTACGAATAGTTTGGTTGAAAAATGAGGGAGTTTTAGTTTAGTAAATATTTGTTTGGTGCATTAGCAAGTTTTGGATTCTGTTTTCATCTGGGTAAGCTCTGATGAAAACTGGGATTTATTTTCCGTGAGTCCTATGCATCGTACAGGAGTATTTTACCTACAGTAGTTAACAGTATTATATGTATTCCAAATATACTAAAAATAAGAGCAATTAATACTTTTTAATTAATTTTCAACATTGGGAATATAAAACTGAAAATATTCATAAAAAGATAAAAAGATGAAAAACTCCTTGATATTATTCGTGTTAAAATGGAAATGTGTGAATCATACAAACACAGATGAGGAAAGAATACGTGTGATGCCGAGTGCTGGACAGGTAAGGTGGTGAAATAAATTACTTTCCTGTTGATATATTGAGCAAGTGACATGAAATTTTAATAGAGTTTCAGTCATTCAAAAATATTACAAAACGTGGATAAAAATTGGTAAAAATAATAAAAAATTTGAGAAACCACTACAGATGACGGATGATTTTGTGAGTTAAAGAAAGGTTAGGTTAGGTTAGGTTGCTTCAAATGAACATTACATAAGTTCAAATTACGTTACTGAAAGTTAGATTAAGTAAAGCTACATTAATTTTATAGTTTCTGCCACCAATTAATTTGAATTACATAGGTTTACAAAGTCTTTGTTAGGTTAGAAACTCCCAGCCAATGAGACGTTAGGATTTAGAGTCGTAACCACTTTGATGACCAATGGTAACTCCATTATACACTTCTGGCTGTGAGGTGATAATAATTCCACAATATCAGAAGACAACAAGACAGTGTACAACATATACCACACACACACACACACACACACACACACACACGCACACACACACACGCCAATAAATCTTTTCACGCCTGAGGAGAGATTGAATTTCATACTGAATCGAAACACAACACACAACACTTACCACAACCCTACCACAACACACACAACTTACCACAACACACAACACTTATCACAACCCTACCACAACCCCTACCACAACCCACAACCCCTACCACAACACACAACCCTTACCACAACCCTACCACAACACACAACCCTACCACAACCCACAACCCTACTACAACCCTACCACAACACACAACCCCACACAACACAACACTTATCACAACCCCTACCACAACCCTACCACAACCCACAACCTACCACAACACACAACCCTTACCACAACCCCTACCACAACACAACCCTACCACAACCCACAACCCCACCACAACCCTTACCACAACACACAACCCTTACCACAACACACAACACTTATCACAACCCTTACCACAACCCTACCACAACCCACAACCTTACCACAACACACAACCCCATTTACAACCCACCACAACACACAACCCTTACCACAACCCACAACCCCTACCACAACCCTACCACAACACACAACCTTACCACAACACAACCCTACTACAACCCACAACCCTACCACAACACACAACCTACTACAACCCACAACCCTTTGACAACCCACAACCCTTACCACAACTACTTACTAAACACACAACCCTACCACAACACACAACACAACATCATCCTCAGAAGGTTAAATACTTACCATCTTTATAGAAATTTTACAACTAAAAAAGAGAGAAAAAAATAATTGTAATAAAGAAGAATATAATAGTATGATATAATGTGATAATCCCTTCGTTGTGTTACTTAAGTGATTGTGAAGGAGAGACACACACCATAAGAGCTGTATGAGTAGTTGATAGGGGAATAACATATACAGTGTGGCGAACAAATTGGAAATAAACTGGGAAATAGTTTTGCCAGCTGATAAACTACTGTCCTCTCTGGCAGCCGAACGAGGACATTAATCCCCAAAAGTGACCCGTATGTTACCTGACGTGTGTGTGTGTGAGTGAGTGTGTGTGTGTGTGTGTGTACAACCTATACAGCTCTACACACACACACACACACACACTAACCTTCATCCCTGGGCCATAACGACTTAACTAACAAAGGTAATTATTTAAACTATGGTAAAAATATTATGGGGAAACTCTGAGGCCGGGATTAAGCCTTCTGTTGTTCACTGCTTCTGTTGTTCACTGCTTCTGTTGTTCACTGCTTCTGTTGCTCACTGATTCTGTTGTTCACTGCTGTTCACTGCTTCTGTTGCTCACTGATTCTGTTGTTCAATGTTTGTGTTGTTCACCATTGTGTTGTTCAATATCTCTTTTCACTTTTACACAAAGGCTTAAAATTAAAAAGTAAAAACCGACTAACTTTCCACTTTCACTGACAGGACTGACAGCCAGACTCTTGTGAATGATATATGACCCCTTTCCCTCTGACAGCCAGACTGACAGACAGAGACACACAGGCAGACTGACAGACACATAGACGAACGGACAGGCAGAGTGACAGACAGGTGTTATGGATGATGACGAGACGAGGATGGGGGAGAAGAGGAGAGGAGGAGGAAGAAGAAGAGGGAAGAAAATGACGAGGAAGAAGATGACGAGAGAAGAGGGAGGAAGAAGAAAAGGAGAAAGAGGAAGAGGGAAGATAAAGAGGAGAAGGATTAAGAGGAGGAAGAAGAAGAGAAAGACGAGAGAAGGAGGAGGAATAAGAGAAAGAGAGGAGAAGGAGTGTTGAAGTTAAGAAAAATAAAATGACAGACTGAATTGGTTACTTGACACAGTTAGTGACATAATGTACAATAACTCTCCTTCCTCTTTCCACACTTCCTTCCTCCCTTTCCTTCCCCCTCTCCCTCTCAGCTCCATTCAGACGAAAGACAAACACAAAAGACCTCAGTTCTAAACGGTAGTTAGCGTAGAGATAAAGGCCCTCACTAACCCCTCCTCCCCCCACCCCCACACCTCCCCCTCCCCCACACCTCTCCCTCTCCCCCACCCCAACACCTCCCCTCCTCCCCACCCCTACACCTCCCTCCTCCCCCCCACCCCCCACACCTCTCCCTCCTCCCCACCCCTACACCCCCCTACAGTTTTGTTTGTTTTGCAGCTAAATGAACCTCAGTGGGAGAAAAGTAGTAATGAGTGTAACCATCCAGGCATTATCCTTCATCCCTGTTCTTTATAACTCCCTCCTCTTCCTCTTCTCCTCGTTTCGTTAGGGTCCTTCCCCCCACCTCCCCCCTCCTCTCTTTTACGCCCCTTATATAACTCTTCCCTGCTTCCCTGCTCGTCATCTGAGAGCTAATTGCTTCATAGTTCACTGCTTGATGACTCATATGGTAAAAGGCTCCGCCCCATCCACCCATCTCTCACCCACCCCACCATCCACTTTCTCACCTACTCAGCCACCCATCCTCCCAACCCATCCGCTCACCCACCCTACCACACCGCCCACCCAACTTTCCACCCACTAATCCAACCATCCACACACCCAGCCACCAGCTGTCACCCACCCAAACACCCATGCAGCATCCACCTACCACCCATCGGCCCACCCACCACCCATCAACCCACCCACTTCTCCCAATATCCCTTCAGTGTTTGTCCTCGCCCTGCCATCAGTGCTTGTGCTCTGGTTAATTACTTCATACTTCACCTCGTATAAACTCGGTAACTTTCACAGGAATAAAGTGCTCCTCTGATGCCTCTATAACCTAACCTAACCTTTTTGTTTTATAGCTCACCTTGCTGTATCATCTCTTAATTGGAGCTAATTACTTCACATGTCAGTTATCACACGTTTTTTTACCCTCCTGGTTTGGTTAAAGGTAATTCTGCCTCTTTCTTTAATCAATGTTATCTGGAGCTAATTACTTCACTTATTACCACACCTGGTTTATTATGGTACCTCTTACTTATTCTCTTTATATCTCACACGTTATCTGGAGAGCGTGTGTTATGTTTCATAGTTCAACTTGTTTCACTATTTCTTATCTGAGACTAAATATTTCGCTTTATAGCTCACGTTTATTACTCGCCGCTGAGTTATTTGCTGCATATTGTTACTTAACTAGCATCACCGTGTTACCTGCAGCAAAGCGCTTCATATTGCTTGTCTTTATTTAGTAGTTGCTTCTTGTGTTTATAAGAAAGACAGGTGAAATTTGTAGGGAGGTGCAAGAGACCAGCCCTTCCACCACTACACAACCCTCCTACATCACGCCCTCCCCCGTCTCCACCACACAACCCCACCCCACTCACAGAATGGATACGTTTCACAGCTAGATGGAATCACAGCAATAATGCAAAATAAAAGTAATCAATTGTAACCAATATTCTAATAAATGTAATCATGAATTTAATCGTAATCCAATAAAATTATGTTAATTATAAGAGTAATCAAGAAACTGAAACTAATGTAATCGTAATTGTAATTCCAATAAAGAAAATGTAATCGTTCACATCAGAATACTTTACAATCGTATTAATAAACAATAATTGTAATCGATTCAGAGTCTACAACACACACACACACACACACACACACACACACAACAAACACACTTCACCTCCCATCACTCTAATTAAGGTTCCTCCTCACCTCTTCTGCCTCTTTGGGAGCTAATTAACGATCCTGATTTTTAGCTCATTGGGAACTACCTGCTATCTGTCACCTCGTCTGAACTAAATACCTCATCTCTCACCTCAACTGGCTCTAATAAACTCTCTTACTTGCTTTAATTCCCTTTTTTTAGCTAATTACTACCACTCAGTTAATTTCTCGCTTCGACTGAGACTAATTACTTCATCGCTCGCTTCATCTGGAGTTGATTACCTCATCTGGTGGGAACTTCTGTGATTGTTTCTCTTTATGAGCTAATTAATGTCATCCACTTCATCACTCCATTACCTCACTTGGAGTTATTTGTATCTTGAATAGTTTCGTCCAGAGAAATATTTATCTTAACTCTGAGATAATTTCTTGGTGTCTTACTTCACCCGGAGCTATTTATTGCTTTTTACCCTATCTCTCACTTCAGCTTCACCTCTTTCTCACCTTAGCTGGAGATAATTAGCGTTCCTAAACTTATTCTCACAGATGGTGTTGAGCTAAATAATACCACTAAATTCTTTTCTCTCATCCACGCGGAGATAATTAATCGTCTTTGTTTTATCTCTGGAGGTAAACAAATTCATCACCTTCCTCTCTATATATCTCCCCAGAGTTAATTACCTCCACTTTATTATTCACCTTATCTAAACCTATTTACTCGTTCCTTATTTCTCTTCTCACCTGAGCTAATTACCTCACCTCACCTGAGATAATTACCTCACTTCACTTAGAGCTAATAACTGGCACTTACATTATATCCTTCCTCACCAGAGCTAATTAACACCACTTGCTCCCTCTCCTAATTCACTTGGAGCTAATAACTGCCACTTGTTCTGACCTTTACTTCACTTGGAGCTAATAATAGGCAATTAGTTCAGTTCCTGCTTCACGGTGGGTAACAGTAAACACCGTCTTCTCTCTCTCTCTCTCTCTCTCTCTCTCTCTCTCCTAAACAGTGCTAATACGAGAGACAGACAGACAGACAGACAGACAGACATGAATCAATGGATGGATAGATAGATACAGACAGACAGACAAGCAGACAGAAGAAAACAGTGTGTCTGTTAGTCTGTCTAAGCTCCTGCAAACACTATGATACAGTAAGTCGTGAAGGTCATTGACGGAAATATATAGAAAACCAACAGCCAGGCGTGCTTGAGGTCTGAGAGAGAGAGAGAGAGAGAGAGAGAGAGAGAGAGAGAGAGAGAGAGATATCAGACAGACAGTGAGAGGGAGAGAAATTAGACAGTCAGTGAAAGAGAGAAAGAGAAATGGAGAGACAGGGTGATAAAGACAGACAGACAAAAAGAGAGAGACATAGACAGAAAGAGGAGAATCGAGAGATAAAAAGGAAGACAGGTAGACAGGCATGGACAGACAACGAGAGAGATAGAAAGATTTTGACAGAGAAATGGACGGAGACATAAGAGGGAAAGACCCGTCACTTCTTACCTAACCCGTCACTCATCCGTCTCTCACCTGCCCGTCACTCATCTACCCGTCACTCATCTACCCGTCAATCCCCTACCCGTCACTCCCCTGCACTTATGGACAGGTAGGTTAGGAGTGCCTGTTTTTGTTGTCATGGATATAATTTACTAACTCACTTGCTGTTCATCTGCTTCCTATAATATATTCTACAGTACACGAATGGCATAGTGTGTGTGTGTGTGTGTGTGTGTGTGTGTGTGTGTGTACTCAGAATGTGAATATGTACTCTGAATATGAACGTTTATATTAGACAAATAAATTTACTCTAGATAAGAATGCTTTTCTAACCAAGAACGTTTATAATCCACATGAACGTTTTTTTACTCACAATGTAAGTAAATCTTAAAGAAAACGTTTAGTAAGAATACCAACGTTTATTTCCACCAAGAACAACATATAGTCAGACAAATGTTTACTCACCACACAAACATTTACCACCACCACCACACACATAAAATTGGTCTCAACGCCCAAACATTGTTGTAGCCACGAGTATTCTCATCTGGTTGTCAGCCAAACACGTGTATCAGAAAGTTACTCTTAAAACTTTATGGTTTATCATCGCCAATCTCTCTCTCTCTCTCTCTCTCTCTCTCTCTCTCTCTCTCTGTTTTCCCAGGTGTAGCTTCTGACACTGACTTAGTTTATTAAAAAGGGGTTGGTAGTTGGGAAGCATTTTTTTTTTATTTAGATTTACCACTTTGGAAACATATGCCTGTGTTAATAGTAATAGTCTCTCGTGGGTTGGGTTGGTTAGGCTGAGTGTAGGAATATTATAATGAACAGACTACAGTAAACCTTCCCAATACCGGACTAACTCTTCCAAACCCTGTCCGTTATTGGGAGGATGCTGTTAATATACACTGGTCCAGTATCCAAACCTTCCCGTAATGGCCCGTCACGCCTACGGAACCTTCCTCTTTCAGTTCCCCAAAACAACGGCTATTGTTCCTAGAATTATGATCAGGGTTTCAGGATCGTAACACAAATTTCTATGAAGCTTTGAACTTGTTATTGTATCGACACCTCTGACCTCTGTTGACTTTTGCTCAACTGCGTCAAACTTTGCTTTAAAAAAAATATGATCATGGTTATGTCGTCATCATTGAGTTGTTATTATTATCCGTAACTATAAACCATCATCATTATTAGCTTCGCTCTTATCATTATATTCATTGTTATTATCTTCACTATCATCATTAACTTCACCATTATCATCATCTTCACCATCACCTTTTATCTACACCATATCCTAACAGCAAGGGGGGGGGGAATTGAATTGAGTATTAATGTGTGTGTAGTGTTATTAGTCATTAACCGTCATTAATCGTTCCCATTACACCCATTACACTTACTATACCTATTACACCCATTACACCCACTAGGCTACACCTATTACACCCACTAGACTGCACACCATTAGACTACCCGTTAGCAAAAATGACCTTTGACCCTTGGTTGTATCCTTGACTTATAAAGACTTCAATCTGTTGACCTGGACAGACAGACAGACAAATAGACAGACACACATACGAACCACCATCATCATCATCATTACCATCATCATCACCATCATCATCACCACCATCATCATCATCATCACCATCATCATCATCATCATCATTACCATCATCATCATCATCATCATTACCATCATCATCATCATCATCATTACCATCATCACCACCATCATCATCATCATCATCACCATCATCACCATCATCATCAGTATATACAGGGAGACACACAGGGTGGTCGAGCAACGCTAGTGTTATGTGTGGCACAGTCACACGTATATCCATAGTCACACGTATACACCACACAGTCACGTATACACACACACACACACACACACACAGTCCACACGCATGCACACCAGTCACACGTACACGCACACACATTTATACACACACAGGCAGGCGTGCTCACACATATACACACATATGCACTTACATGCACATACATACAAAGAGAAAGAGACAGAAAGATATGACAGTCACAGGAATATGCAGTCTGAAAAAGAAGAGAGAGAGACCAAACCTGTCGACAAAAACTCTGGGTAACTTAATTTGGTGTGGACATGAAACATAAGAACATAAATGGAGAAACTGCAGCGGGCCTATAGTATACCAGAGCAGTCCCGTTTACACCCAACCCCTATTGCTCATATAAGCATCCAACCTATGTTTGAAGCTATTCAGCGTATTCGAGTTAATGATGATATTTGGCAACTTGTTCCATTCATCCACTACTCTGTTTCCAAACCAGTGTTTACCTATTTCCCGCCTAAATCTAAATTTGTCTAATTTAAAACCATTGTTACGAGTTCGCTCCTGGTTGGATAGTTTGAGTACCTTAGTAATGTCCCCTTTGTTTAGCCCTGCCTTCCACTTATACACCTCTATCAGGTCGCCTCTCGCTCTACGTCTCTCAAGGGAGTGCAAATTAAGATGCTTTAACCTGTCTCTATACTCAAGGTTCCTAATGCCCGGGATTAGTCTTGTCATTCTCCTCTGAATTCTTTCCAAGGATTCTATATCCATTCTGTAATACGGTGACCAGAACTGAACTGCGTAATCCAGGTGAGGTCTCACAAGAGCAAGATACAGTTTAGGATGACCTCGCTAGTCTTGTAACTAACACTCCTTTGTATGAACCCAAGCACTTTATTAGCCTTGTTACGAGCAAAAACACATTGTTTACTTGGCTTAAGGTTCCTACTTATCATTACTCCTAAATCTCTCTCGCAGTCGGATTTCTCTATGGCATCGTTGTTCATCTGGTATCTGGTTTCCCTGTTTACATCTCCTATACTGAGTACTTTACATTACATTTACTACAATTGACAGTGAACTTTGTGAACGTTTCTCCACACTCTTACCTGTCCGTTCACAACAACAAGAGCGAGAGGAAGATAAATGACAATACTGGGACCCACAAGTTGAGAGAGAAATGGAGGAGAGAATTGAAACTGAGAAAATTATATCAGAAACTCCACCCCGCTACACAATAAACTCTGCGGACATCACCACCCACGTTTCACTATCATCAGTTTGAGTTATGAAGGAAGAAACATGGAAAGAAAATATAAGATAATGAAAATACTGATAGACAATTTAACACGCCCAGAGGACATTAAAACAAGTCCTCAGATATATTAATATATTCCTCCGTTATTTACCACTGTCTCCTCTTTGCTTCCTATATCGATCAATATTATATTATGATTATAATGTATAATCAGTGATTATACATTATAATCATAATATAATGGTGATGATTCATCACCATCATCATCACCATCATCATCATCATTACCATCATCATCACCATCATCATTACCATCATCATCATCATCATCATCATCATTGTCTGGGGGTCACTTATAACTATCTTTAGAAACCTTGAACCAATCTCATGACACACACACACACACACACACACACACACACACACACACACACACACACTAGTATAGGAGAAGAGTCGTAATTCTCCTTCGCTTTGTCGTACTTGAAGGAGATTCTCTGTTTTAATTGGTACATTTTGTCTGAGTTAACGCTAGTCGAAATATTTTTACCTCAGCCAAGAACTTCCTCAGAGAGTTACTGAAGCCTCATAACCACTCCTAAAACCTGGTGAAGCTGAGTACAATTCATCTTTTCCGAACCTGAAAATTCTCCTTAGATTATAAATCCCTTCTACCTTAAATCCCCCTTAAGGTAGGAGCAAAATACTTTATCCTAACCTAAATCCTCTTTAAGTTAAGTTTTAAATCCTCTATCCTACATTATAATCCCTTTCTCAACCCTAAACTCATAACCTAACCCTAACTCTACTCTTTCCACGCTAACCTGGCCCATAAGCCACGCCCCTCTTCTATACTAATAGCTGATTGATTCATAGAAAGTTCAAACTAAATGTGTTAACAATCGGTAAGCAGACCTGTTATTACCTAGAATAATGTTAAATATCTGAACTATGAGAATGCAAATTATTTCAAGGCATTAGCACTTCAATGAGAATGTTCGATAAATTTTCAATATATATTATAAAAGGTCGATATTAATACACGCTTATATTCGTGTAGTCCGGGGGAGGTAAGGCGCTCAGGGGAACCAATCAGCTATTTGTAGCTATGGACGAGGGGCGGGGCCTTAACTATGGGACAGACAGAGGTCATATGTATATTAGTTTAACCCTTTGAGTCCTGCAAGGTTAAACTATCATCATCAAAGGGTTAAACCATCGTCAATATAATGTTAAACCATCGTCATCAAAAAGTTAAAGCATCGTCATCAAAGAGTTAAACCATAATCATCAAAAACTTAAACCATAATCATCAAAAGGTTAAAGCAACTTCATCAAAGACTTAAACCATCATCATCAAAGAGTTAAACCATATTCATCAAAGGGTTTAGGTCAAGTTATTTACAGAGGAATTGCCCCGTCTAATGCCACGTCCCGAACACCAATATATTTTGAGAATTTATGTGGAGTTTTTTTTATTCAGTGACATACAGACCATCAGTTATTACAGAGGTGGAATATTATACAGTACACACCTGTCACTTTGTCACCTGTCTCTTTAGGTAAACACACATCCACATCAATGTTTCAGGAGGCACACACACACACACACACACACACACACACACACACTTCATTATCTCAGCAGAGTAATACACACACACACACACACACACACACTTCATTATCTCAGCAGGTAAACACACACACACACACACACACACACACACTTCATTATCTCAGCAGGTAAACACACACACACACACACACACACACGTGCCAATTAATTGACAAATCAGACAAGTGTGCGTCATTACAGCATTGTGAAGAAATTACAAGCTTCATTTAAGTTGTGTGCACATCTAGGTTGTGTGTACATTTAGGTTTGTGTACGCTTAGGATGTATGTACACTTAGGTTGTGTGTACATTTAGGTTGTGTACATTTCAACATTTGGAATGTATAATTTCAACATAATGTATAGTAATTATTTGCCAAGTCCCTCATATAACTCTAAAGGTAAGTTCTCTATTTATCAATCAATATAATATAATATAGGAAGTGAATAAACAAATAAAAATAATCAATAAGTAAATAATAATGTAAATAGTTATATGAATAGACATTTTTATAGATAAACACCGGATAAGTAATTAACCTCATATGAGTTTGATGATTTAACCCCTTCAGTACAATGACCTGATGAAGAGATACAATGACATACTTATATTCATTATATTCAAGGCTTTAATAATGAAGTTAACATATATAGAATTAAACAAAAACAACAAAAACATTAATAGTTTCTAAAATTCCTCTATTCTAAAAATACGAAAAGTCAACCCATGTCTCACGACCCATTTGAAGCTTCGAGATCTTGGAAATAACAAGGAGCATTATACAAGAGTCAACTACATGATGGAGATGATATACGAGTATAATGAGTGGACATAGTAGGTATAATGGTAGGAAATTTTCACATGATAGACCGTAATCCATCTCTCTGCCCGGCATGATACAAGACGCTGGTATGAACCGAGTGAATTAATGATTCTCTCGCAGGGAAAACTTGTGTATATTTTTCATGCAGTCCAGTCATGTATCACAGGGCCTAGACAAACAAAATACTTCTTGTTTATGATACATGATACAGTCCAGTCATGTATCACAGGGCCTAGACAAACAAAATATTTCTTGTTTATGATACATGATACAGTCCAGTCATGTATCACAGCGCCTAGACAAACAAAATATTTCTTGTTTATGATACATGATACAGTCCAGTCATGTATCACAGCGCCTAGACAAACAAAATATGTCTTGTTTATGATACATGATACAGTCCAGTCATGTATCACAGCGCCTAGACAAACAAAATATTTCTTGTTTATGATACATGATACAGTCCAGTCATGTATCACAGGGCCTAGACAAACAAAATATTTCTTGTTTATGTTACATGACACAGTCCACACACACTGTGGCACCATTACACCACACACTGTAGCACCATTACACCACACTGTAGCACCATTACACACACTGTAGCACCATTACACCACACACTGTAACACCACACACTGTGGCACCATTACACCACACACTGTAGCACCATTACACCACACACTGTAGCACCATTACACACACACACTGTAGCACCATTACCCACCACACACACTGTAGCACCATTACACCACACACACTGTACCATTACACCACACACACTGTAGCACCATTACACCACACACTGTAGCACCATACATCATCCAGTGTGCGCTAATGACGTTCTGCACGTGTAGTAAAACATGGTATCTCACTGTCTCTCCTCCACCTAACACTCACTTTGCATATGTCATACACACACACACACACACACACACACACACACACACACACACACACACACCCACACACACACACACACACACACACACCCACACACACACCACACACACACACACACACACACACACACTACATTATACTATTCCCTTCCTTTTATAAGTACAATATAAAGCTATGGTAAAATAACCACACATATCTGACTCACCTGGAGAGTGTTGACAGTTGACCCTCTACGACAGGTGTTCTGACCCCCTGTGAGTTGTCTTGTATCGATGTATAACGATGAACAAAAGTCCCGACTGATATAGAACAGTTACGGGCAAGAACACTCGGTCAAGGTCGTTTTTTCTCCACTAACACACAGACCACGATCACAACAACACACTCAGCCCCGCCAGCCTGCAGTGTTCACCTCTGAGTTTTGTTACGTCACTTAAATCGGATTATTTCTCTCTCTCTCTCTCACTGTGTTTTTTGGGGTAGTTTTTACTCAGTTATAACGTGGTGGTATTCAGTAGATTAACTCTCTCTCTCCCTCTCTGTTTATTTTGTTTGGTCACACACGTCTGGTCAGTACTGATGGTCGTGTGGCTATGACAGGTTGACCACAGAACAGAAGATACTGGTGGTGGTGGAGTGACCGACCGGTGTTGTGGGTAACGAACCGGTACTGGTCCCGGTACAGTAGTGTTGATGACTGACAGATCTGCACTGGTAGGGTATGTGGACCAGGTAATAGACACTATTACAGTGGACCAGTGGTGGACCAGACGGCACAGTAACCACTCGTGGGCCAGATAACATACAATGTTACACTGGTAAAGTGGACCACGGGTAACACAAGCGACAGACACTAGTACATTGTTACAGTGGACCACTGGAAGTCCAAGTGGCAGGCACTGACACAACGAACCACTGGTGGGTCAAGCGTCAGTCACTGGTGGACCGGGTAACAGAGACACTGGGGCAATGAACCAGTTGTGGACCAGGCGGCAGACACCGGTACACAAGTAATATGGACCACTGGTGGGCCAGGCGGCGGGAGCGTCGCTGGCGGACGTGCGCTCAGCAGGCCGTCTGGCGGAACACTGACTGCTGGCGGTGGCGGAGCTGACCCCTCTCCTGTGACCCCCGGGTGGTGGTGATGATGAACACAGGGTGGCAGGGCACTGGTCTCACCTGCCCAGGTGATGACCTTCAAAACTCTCAAATTAAACGAAAATACAAACTCACAATTGATCTTTGGCTGCGTTAAACTACCACCATGTAATCACTACCATCATCACCAATGCCACCAACACCCTTACTACTGCCACTAACACCTAACCACTTTCACTTCACTACACCAATCACCACCACCCTCACCACTACTACCATCATCACCACCTCACCAACACCACTAACACCAACAGGAGAATGGTCACCGTCAGAGTACCTAACTCCTCGAGGAACACAGTTGGTCGGTCAGCCAAGGAGGTCACCAAGTTTCTCAAGTAGACGGGACAGTTGATACCGAGTCCGTGAACTTCCACAACACAGTCGTCACCCTGTATAACTGAACGTGGCCTCTGACCTTAACCTAACCTAACCTAACCTAACCTAACCTAACCTTAACCATTATCAAATACACTGAAAACTCTATTTAACGGACTATATGGAGAAGAAAATCCGTTATATCGAGAGTCCGTCAGATGTCAAACCTCTACCTCTTCCTTTCTCCTTCCTCCCTCCTTCCCTTCCACCCTCTCTTCCCTTCTCTCTCCTTCCTCCCATCCCTGCCTCTCTTCCTCCCCCTCTTTCTCCCTTCCTCCCCCCCTCTCTCCTTCCCTCCTTCCCTCTCTCTCCCTCCTTCCCTCTCTCTCCTTCTTTCCCTTCCCTCCTGTACACTCTCACAGCAACAGGTTCTTCGCCTATGTAAGAAACTCACTTTTTTTTACTGCTACTTGGAGAATGACTTGTTGGTACGACTGTTCTTAAGGCTAGCGCATGGTTAGTACTTTACATGGTTAGTACTTTACATGGTTAGTACTTCACATGGTTAGTACTTTACATGGTTAGTACGTCACATGGTTAGTACTTTACATGGTTAGTACGTCACATGGTTAGTACTTCACATGGTTAGTACTTCACATGGTTAGTACTTTACATGGTTAGTACTTCACATGGTTAGTACTTCACATGGTTAGTACGTCACATGGTTAGTACTTCACATGGTTAGTACTTCACATGGTTAGTACGTCACATGGTTAGTACTTCACATGGTTAGTACTTCACATGGTTAGTACTTCACATGGTTAGTACGTCACATGGTCTTAAAGCTTACTTGATTGGCCAATGAGACTCCCTAATGTACTAATCGGTGGACATAACAGTAATAGCCTCTAAAGTTCATAAAAATCAATATCCTCTCGTTAACCCGGATCCCAGTAATCCGAACTTCAATAATCCGAACAGTTCCTTAAATCGAACTTCAGTAATCCAAGCAATTCCTTAATCCAGGCTTCACTTATCCGAACAATTCCTTAATCCGAACTTATATCATAATCTCCTCCAGTTTTTCCATAAACAACAAAAAAAAATCCCAAACATAACAAGAAAATTAATGAAACGCAAAGAACCAGGAAAATTTATCCACGCGATAATTACAGTGTTGGAAAATATTACAATAATAAATTTCATAAACATCCCTTGAGCTGTAGCATTTTTCGGTAATAAATTATAGATGAAATGTTTATACTGTATCTTTTTGAAGGAATTATCATCACATCTCTCATAATTAAATCCACACTGAGTGTCTAATAATGAGGGGGAAGTTTAGTGACATAATGACTATCTGTAGATCCAAACTATCTTAGCCTACCCAATAGGTTCATATTACCGAGGGTGGAAGGTCAAGTTTGTTATATATCCTCATATATTAAGTCAGTGACGTATATAAAGTGAGCAGCAGAACTTCCTGGTAACACTTTATCACCCAGGAGTTGTTTTGTTACGGTGAGCTGAATGAAAGTTTAAATTTCTGCTAATTAATGATAACTGCATTTATGATAACTGTTGCCAAGTCAGAGTTACACCATCATCCCTATTTCCACGTCATAATTATACCATCATGTATTCTGAGGTACATATAACAGTGACAAATTATATTGACCAACATACACACAGACGATATTTGTAATAAGTGACATAATTTATAAAGCATTGATCAGTATGACATTGTGTTAGTCAGATATATACAACAGCCCTGTGTTTAGTTCCTCGCCTGGCTCGTTCCTTTCCTTATGAAACTGTCAACACTCATATCGAAACTGTCAACACTCACATGAAACTGCCAACACTCATATTGAAACTGCCAACACTCATATTGAAACTGCCAACACTCATATTGAAACTGCCAACACTCATATTGAAACTGCCAACACTCATATGAAACTGCCAACACTCATATGAAACTGACAACACTCATATTGAAACTCCCAACACTCATATTGAAACTGCCAACACTCATATTGAAACCTAAAAAACACCCACCTGACCCAACTCTCAGGTGTACTAGCCACTAGGAGACCTCGGCTTGTGTTCCTTCCTCAGTATATTAACATTACAGCCCATTACCCTGGTCATTGTTGTAATACATTTGATTCTATATGATAATTCTCAGTTTAGAGGAGTGTGGGGAGTGTGTTGAGCGTGTGTGTGTTGTGTGTGTGTGAGTAGGGTAGAGAGAGAGAGAGAGAGAGAGAGAGAGACAGACCGGGAGAGATAAACAGAAAGTCAGACACACAGAGAAAGGAAATACCATTTAGGTGAATTCCTGTTGGTCCAGAGCTCAAATAACTCTGCTTAGTTCTCCCTGGCGGCTGGCTATGGCTTACCTGTACACCTCACCTGTCCTTAACCTACTACAGTTTGGTCAAGATACTCTCCCACCACCCCCACCCTCCACCCACCCACCCAGCTTGGAGTGTAGGAGGTTTGGTTTGAGGCAGAGTGGATAGGACATAACCTAACCTAACCTAACCTAACCTTACCGAACCGAACCTAACCTAACCTAACCTAACCTAACCTAACCTAACCTAACCTAACCTTACCGAACCTAACCATGGCCCAAACGTCCGCTCACAGCCACCCTCACCACCTACCACAAACTCTCGCCGTCTGATAACTTAAATGTGGAGTAAACGACGGAAGTTCTCCACAGTTCTGTAATTGCGTCATTCGAGGGATTTCTGGTATATATAATCCTTTCAGTGGAGTCCTATTTTATCCTTTGAGGGAGTCTTATAATCCTATCTAGATGTTCTATACTTTCATCATTCTACAAAGGTGTGTAATGTAACAGTTCTAAGGAGTTATTTTGCCCTTCAAGCAGTTCTATAGTTTCATAATTTCCTACAGTTAAAAATATTATAATTATAGGGAGTTCTCTCATCTCACAATACCAAGAGGTTCTATAACTTCACCACCCAGACCTGTCCCATTGTTCGAGTAGAGTTCTATTAACATAT
>NW_024738187.1:42500-52500 GCF_018991925.1 Homarus americanus
GAGGGAGAGGGAGAGGGAAGGGGAGAGAGAGAGGGAGAGGAGAGGCAGGGAAAGGAGGAGGGGAGGAGAATAGGGAGGAGAGGGAGGAAGTGAGGGAGGGTAGTGGCAATAAAGGATGGAAAAAGAGATGGAGAGGGAGGAAGAGGGAAAGGAGGAGGAGAGTGAGGGAGGGAGAGGAGAAAAAGAAGCAAAATAGTGCAGAAAAATTCGTGAAAAAAGAAGAAAATGTTAGAGATAGAGAGAGAGAGAGAGAGAGAGAGAGACAAAGCAATGGCTCTGGCTGGACTGTGGGAAGACGGAGCAGTCCTGAGGGATACAGAACTCCCTCCTCCTGCTGCCTTCCTCCTCTTTCCTCCTCCTCCCTCCTTCCTACACTCCTTCCTCCTAATCTTCATATTTCATAGTCCTCTTCCCTCATCCTCACTCACTCCAACTCACCTCCACTTCCTACCTCCCTCCTCCCCCCTTCTCCTCAAATCTCCCTCTACACTCCCTCCTCCCAACCGCAGGAGGCAGCCAACCAACAAACATACTGCAGTGTCCCGGTGTGTGTGTGTGTGTGTGTGTGTGTGTGTGGGGCAGTAAAGTCTTGTAGGAGTCATTAGAACCAAGTGTTTGTAGACAGGTGAAGGTCAGTCTAATACTCGTGTACTCAACGTGTATAAGACGAGAAAAGGTGTTATGCCCCTTTTACACACACACACACACACACACACACACACACACACACACACACAGACACCGGAGAGTTCAAACACCTGCGTCACCTGGCGAGTATAGCATAGCCGAACATATTCTAATACTCTGTGATAGTGTTAATATTCTAGAGAGAGAGAGAGAGAGAGACATAAACCCGCAGTAAAGGTCAGGAACTACAGATTGGTGTCGCCGCTGCCGCCACTGATCACGGCTAAAATATTGCAGGTGATAAAACTGGACTCGATTACAAAGCCTCGGGACGCGGCTGACCACTGAATGAGAAGGAATTCGGTTTTAGATGAGATTACTTCTTCACACCTCTACTGTAGCCGGCAGTTAGGTGGCGCTAATCATGTGACTCGTCTTGTGTAACCTAACCTAAGCTAACCTAACCTAACCTAACCTAGCGTAACCTAACACTTGCTCCAAAATAACTATCTGTACTTGGGGTAATCGATGAATTTCAGAATGAACACTGTGACTCCTGTTGTCTCAGTAGGGTTGTCAAAATCCTTCGTCCGTTGTGTCATATTGTCCACACATAATGTCTACTGGATCTGGCACCTTCTCTCACCTGGTCTCTACCCTTCTCTCACCTGGTCTCACTTCTCTCACCTGGTCTCTACCCTTCTCTCACCTGGTCTCTACCTTCTCACACACAGTGTCTCCCTTCTCTCACCTGGTCTCTACCCTTCTCTCACCTGGTCTCTACCCTTCTCTGGTCTCACCTTCTCACACGGTCTCTCACCCTCTCTTGCGTCCTACTCACCAGTCTCACCTCTCTCACCTCTCACTCCACCATCCCCCTGCTCATCCACCCTGTCCTCCTCACTGCCTCCCAGTCTCCTCACGGTCACCCCTTCCACCCTCCATCCACCGCTCACCATCTCCACCCTCTCCACCTCTCCACCTCCCTCACCTGGTCTCTACCTTCTCTCACACCCGGTCTCTCCCCTGTCTCTCCTTCTCACCTGGTCTCTACCTTTCTACCCGTCTCTACCCTCCTCACCTGGTCTCTACCCTTCTCCTGCATGGCCTCTCATTTCCCGGGCAGCGTCCTAACTCTCAACACCACCTAACCTAACCTAACCTGCCTAACCTGGCCTGCCACCTGACCTAACCTAACCTAACCTAACAACCTTCTCCGGGTATAGTAAAGTCTGGTGCAGTTTTCCAGAACTTTGGTGACCAAACCAGGGTTGTGTTTTTAGGGTAGTGGGCAGTGTAGAGTAGTGGCGGTGTAGGAGTGGGCGGTGTAGGCGGTAGTGGGCGTAGGAGGTAGGAGGCAGTGGGCGGTGTAGGAGGTAGTGGGCGGTGTAGGAGGTAGGGGCGGTGTGGGAGGGAGTGGGCGGTGTAGAGGTGGGGTGTGGGAAGGTAGTGGGCGGTGTAGGAGGGAGAGGGTGTGAGGAGTAGTGGGCGGTGAGGGAGGTAGTGGGCGGTGTAGGAGGTAGTGGGCGGTGTAGGAGGTAGTGGGCGGTGTGGAGGTGAGGGCGGTGTGGGAGGTAGTGGGCGGTGTAGGAGAGTGGGGGTGTAGGCGTGGTGGGCGGTGTGGGAGGTAGTGAGCGGTGTGGCGGTAGTGGGCGGTGTAGGAGGTAGGGGCGGTGTAGGAGGGAGTGGGCGTGTGAGGTAGGGCAGTGGGCGGTGTAGGAGGTAGTGGGCGGTGTGGGAGGTGGGGGCGGTGTAGGAGGTAGTGGGCGGTGTAGGAGGTAGTGGGCGGTGTAGGTAGTGGGCGGTGTGGGAGGTGAGTGGGCGGTGTAGGAGGTAGTGGGCGGTGTAGGAGGTAGTGGCGGTGTAGGAGGTAGGGCGGTGAGGAGGGAGTGGGCGGTGTAGGCAGTGAGTGGGCGTGTGGAGGAGGAGGGCGTGTAGGGGTAGTGGGCAGTGTAGGAGGTAGTGGGCGGTGTAGGAGGTAGTGGGCGGTGTAGGAGGTGGTGGGCGGTGTAGGAGGTAGTGGGCGGTGTAGGAGTAGTGGGCGGTGTAGGAAGGTGGGCGGTGAA
This sequence comes from Homarus americanus, assembly GCF_018991925.1. Classification (NCBI taxonomy): domain Eukaryota; kingdom Metazoa; phylum Arthropoda; class Malacostraca; order Decapoda; family Nephropidae; genus Homarus; species Homarus americanus. The sequence goes on from NW_024738187.1 coordinate 45,194, forward strand.
GGGGAGTGGGCGGTGTAGGCGGTAGTGGGCAGTGTAGGCGGTAGTGGGCAGTGGAGGCGGTAGTGGGCGGTGTAGGAGGTAGTGGGCGGTGTAGGAGGTAGTGGGCAGTGTAGGAGGTAGTGGGCGGTGTGGGGGGGGAGGTAGTGGCGGGCAGGTGGGCGTGAGGGTAGTGGGCGTGGGGAGTGGCGGTAGGAGGTAGTGGGCGGTGTAGGAGGTAGTGGGCGGTGTAGGAGGTAGTGGGCGGTGTAGGAGGTAGTGGGCGGTGTAGGAGGTAGTGGGCGGTGTAGGAGGTAGTGGGCGGTGTAGGGAGGTAGTGGGCGGTGTAGGAGGTAGTGGGCGGTGTAGGAGGTAGTGGGCGGTGTAGGAGGTAGTGGGCGGTGTAGGAGGTAGTGGGCGGTGTAGGAGTGTAGTGGGCGGTGTAGGAGGTAGTGGGCGGTGTAGGAGGTGAGTGGGCGGTGTAGGAGGTAGTGGGCGTGTGGAGGTAGAGCAGTGTAGGAGGTAGTGGGCAGTGTAGGAGGTAGTGGGCGGTGTAGGAGGTAGTGGGCGGTGTAGGAGGTAGTGGGCGGTGTGGGAGGTAGTGGTGTGGGGGTAGTGGGCGTGTGGAGGTAGTGGGCGGTGTGGAGAGTGGGCGGTGTGGGAGTGTGGGCGGTGTGGGAGGTAGTGGGCGGTGTAGGAGGTAGTGGGCAGTGTAGGAGGTAGTGGGGGTGTAGGAGGTGAGTGGGCGGTGTAGGAGGTAGTGGGCGGTGTAGGAGGTAGTGGGCGGTGTAGGAGGTAGTGGGCGGTGTAGGAGGTAGTGGGCGGTGTAGGAGGTAGTGGGCGGTGTAGGAGGTAGTGGGCGGAGGTAGTGGGCGGTAGGGAGGTAGTGGGCGGTGTAGGAGGTAGGGCGGTGTAGGAGGTAGGGCGGTAGGAGTGTAGTGGGCGGTGTAGGAGGTAGTGGGCGGTGTAGGAGGTAGTGGGCGGTGTAGGAGGTAGTGAGCGGTCATGCGGTCACGAATTAAAAACATAATTACCTGAAAGCCGTAGAGGACGTTCTTGTCCGGAATTAAATAATGTAAATAAATATCAATACAGTGCTAATGTCTCCGTAAAAAGAAATAAACTATAATCAGGGGATATTTTAAGATTTTAAAATTAAGTAGTCCCTGAGAGCGGCAGGCATGCTTGGAGGCGGGCACGAGTCATTATTAGCTTTTCAGTCGTGATTCCTTGTCGTGGTGATGCCTTATTACAATGACCATCTGACTGTCACTGCTAAGGGCTGCCAAAGCTTACGTGAATGACTCCACCTTTAACCTTTCCTCTTACAAGAGAGAGAGAGAGAGAGAGAGAGAGAGAGAGAGAGAGAGAGGAAGCACTCTGGTCTACAGCGCTTACAGATATACTAGTCTAGGATACAGGACGTAGCAACATTTACCGCCATATAAACACAGGAGGAGAAAGACCGTCCCTGATGAGAGGAAGTGATATTTGTCCTTTATGATGTTACTGAAGAACCTTACGGAGATCCTTGTGGGCGAGAGAGCAAAGGAATAATACCAACATGTCGACGGTCCACTTATTTACCAGACACTGAAAGCTTGACACTCCATTGTAAGCAAGATAAGCACTCACATCCAGGCTTAACGACCCTCCTGCCTCACCTCCACCACCCTCGACTACCACACGAGAGAGAGAGAGAGAGAGAGAGACGGCCACCACAGCTACTTATTACAGACCTCAACAGCCCACAGCGAAAAGTTTTATATCAACAATCACCGACACAAGAAACTCAGGTCTCGTATTAGTGTTCTGTTCAGGTGTAATATAGTGACAGTTCCTCACCTGACGCCGCTAGTTGGTTGACCACACCACAAGGAGTTGGTGAAGGTAACGACTCTTGGTGGTGGTGACAACGTTAACTAATTGTCAACAACATTTACAGCTTCCTTGTATAGAGGGAAGGGAAGGAGGGGAGATGGATGGAAAAGGGAGGGAAGAAGGAAGGGGAAGAAGAGAAAGAGGGAGGGAGGGAGAGAAAGAGGAAAGGACGGAGGGAGGAGTGAGAAAAAGAGGGAGGAATGTAGGGAAGGGAAGGACGGGGCGGAGGGAGGGTGAGAGAAAGAGGGAGAAGAAACAGGGAAGGAATGGAGGGAAGGAAGAGAGAGAAATATTATTAAACAGTATTATGACCTTCACCAGTGGGTCGTCATCACGAGTCTTACCTAAATCTGACACAAATAAATTAACAAATGACCACCTGGATGTGTTTCCCTCTCATCTTCCTTCAACAAAATATTACCCAAAGACAAGTGAAAAAAGTTGGGACATTCACACCTGAAACCACATTTTTTTTTACACGAACGACAGAGACATGAGGTAAACTAACACTCTTTACACTAACAAGAACACGACAACAGTGAGGTAAGCTATAACCTGTCGTGTAGGAGAGCTAAAAATACGACATAAACCTGAAGCAGAAAAATGTGAGAAAGAAAAAAAGAACAAGGTATTAAAATGACTCGAGGTAAAACAACAGCTCCTCGCTAAAAAAAAACTATTTGTATCTCAAACTCACAGCTTTACAAGAATATATTAACAGAAAAGGATGAAAATAAAGAGAAAAGGATAAAAAAGGTCAGACAAATAAACAGAATAAACTGAATAAATAATAAACTAAAAAGAGAAGATCCAGGATAATGTGGCCTCCAGTCTCGCCAACACAAGTCCAATAGCGAGTGTTGGAGGCAGAGCCAGCCACACTCTTGCCACACTCCTGCCGCACTCCTGCCGCACTCTTGCCACACTCCTGCCACACTCACGCTAGCAGGGACGTAGGTGTGTGTGTACGTGTGTGCACCCCGCGAATACTCAGAGATATACGGCAACAATACTCGATATTGGTAGACCAGTACAAGCTCTCTGTGCCGTGTGTTTAATAACTCTCAAGCGAAGAATGTTTACGGCTTTAACAATATTTTTACCACTATTTTTAACACACAAAGGCTTAGTCTTTTAAACTTGTTATGTAATGCTTGTGTACGTGTGTGTGTGTCTGTGTCTCTGTGTGCGAAAAACTGTGTAGTGAGTTTTATACTTTTAATAATAATAGTAATAATAATAATAATAATAACGACAATGACGATAACGAAAACAACCAACAATAATAATAATAATAATAATAATAATAATAATAACGACAATGATTATAACGAAAACAACAACAATAATAATAATAATAATAATAATAATAATAACGACAATGATTATAACGAAAACAACCAACAATAATAATAATAATAATAATAATAATAACGACAATGATTATAACGAAAACAACAACAATAATAATAATAATAATAATAATAATAATAATAATAATAATAATAATAATAATAAATTAATTACACTCGAGGAAGATACAACTATGTACCATAACATGAGCTGGAACACACACACACACACACACACACACACACACACACACACACACTCTTATATACACACAAACATATGTATGGATATGTTTGTATAGGGAAGTCCGCGTGCTATATGGACTGATGAGATATAAGGGATATAAATGGAACACAAACTCTCTCTCTCTCTCTCTCTCTCTCTCTCTCTCTCATGGCACACAAAGGCAGGGAGGAAATCCTCTATTATCAGCTCGAATGAACTTTGTTGCTGACCCTAGATTACTGTCACCTGTATTACTGTCACCTGTATTACTGTCACCTGTATTACTGTCACCTGTATTACTGTCACCTGTATTACTGTCACCTGTATTACTGTCACCTGTATTACTGTTACCTGTATTACTGTCACCTGTATTACTGTCACCTGTATTACTGTCACCTGTATTACTGTCACCTGTATTACTGTCACCTGTATTACTGTCACTTGTATTACTGTCACCTATATTAGAAGCTACCTACAGGTATTAACCCACAGGAGAGTTACCTGAAGGAGGTCAAAGGTCGCTGCACTGAGAATAGTGAGATGATCGTTTGTTAATTATGAGGTGTGGCGCCCCCCCCTTGATGGTGGAGGTCACAGTCAGGTCACTCAGGTGGGGATTACTTCGAAGGATTTTTTTAATAAATCCCGTGAAAATAATCCCAATAATCGCCAAAGTATTGTATTGGGATTTTATTTTATTAATAATGTGTTTTTAAATATTCGTGTTTTTTTTAAATATTCGTGTTTTTTAAATATTCGTGTTTTTTTAATATTCGTGTTTTTAAATATTCGTTTTTTTTAAATATTCGTGTTTTTTATATTCGTGTTTTTTAATATTCGTGTTTTTAAATATTCGTGTTTTTTAAATATTCGTGTTTTTTAAATATTCGTGTTATTTTAATATTCGTGTTTTTAAATAGGTCTTTATTTATTCGTGTTTTTTTAAATATTCGTGTTCTTTTCATCCATGGGCGATATATTCAATTATTCATGATTCATTACCTGTGTTTACGGATAATTGGAGGTGAACAGGAAGCTGACGTGTGGCTTATGGGGAGAACCACTTAAAGCAGATGTTGAGTTTGTTTATAAGAGAGAGAGAGAGAGAGAGAAGATAAAGCTAGAGAGAAAGAGTGAGAGAGGGAGAGGGAGAGAGAAAAGAAAGACAGACAGACAGACAAACACGTTGATAGACAGCCAGACAGACAGACAGAGAGCGTGAACAGCCCAGTCATCGGTAAACCAGGAATAATCTACTTTACTGTGAACGCCTCGAGCCTTGTGTACTAATGACCAAACAACCACATTTCTTCCTCCCAATTCATATGTGTCCAGACCTCATTATCGGACACCTGGGCAGTGGCAGAGGGAAGGAAAGTAGTCAGGTTAGGACAGAAGCAGAGGGGGAGAAAGTAACGTGTTTAAGGCAGTGACAGTGGCGGAGAAAGTAGTGGGAATAGGGTAGTAACAGAAAGGTAGAAAGTAGTGAGATTTGGACATTGGTTGAAGGAAGAAAGTTGTGAAATTAGGGCAGGAGAAGAAGAAAGTAAGTGGGAATAGGGAAGTAGCAGAGAGGAAGAAAATAGTGAGACAGAGAAAAAAAGAGAGTGAGAGAGAGAATAACACTGAGACATAGAGCCAGAGAATAACTGAGACATAGAAACAGACGTTGATTGATGATGAAATATAAAGGAACACACACACACACACACACACACACACACTATAACCAATGATGGAAACTGTTTCAAATTCAGAATGACAAAGATTTATTCACAATCGTCATAGACAACAAGTTTCCGCCATGAGAGTGAATAATTTCTGAGAGGAGCCTTAAGACTGTAGCGGCACAAAGCACGTCATCCCGAGTCCCCCAGAAGGAGCCGTAAAGAGCCTTTAAGACTCTTGGTAATGAGACAGCCACACAAGACTTTTTCCTGCCGGGGAGTCTCTTCTTTGAGCTGCAGTGTGGCTAAAGCCGCAGTTTTACTCCGCGGTACCAATTCTGTCCGGTAAGCCAAACCTTTACACTGGGGATTTTTGCGAGGCGGCCTCAAAGACCTCAACATTTCTTTGATTTGCTCAGGAAACATCTCACCTGCTTTAAGTCTTAACCTCTTGGGTCTTTTCGGTGTTTTCTTTTCTTCTTTTAAAATAAATATTGTTATTTTTTTAAGGTTAAGGATAATTTGAAAACACTTTAGCCCGGGACCTTGTTGCCAACCGTCCCAATTGTCTGCCTCAGCGTACGAGAAGAATATCAAAACGTTTTGTTGTAAACTCTGTCTCCGTTGCCTCCGTAAAATTGTCATTATAACATTGGATATCGCGGAAGAACTTAAAGCTTTAGTAAACACTGTACCATCACCACTCTGTGTTAGCTGTTGCCGAGAGAGAGGTGTTCGGTAGTCCAGGACAAATGCGTATATAAACGTATGAGTATTGAACCGCAATAGAAGACTGTTGCCGTGACGATTTTAAGCTCGGTTGGTGATTTCAAGCTCGGCTGACCCCAGAATGTGTGGTTGTGTGTAGTGTGTGGTTGTGTGTAGTGTGTGGTTGTGTGTAGTGTGTGGTTGTGTGTAGTGTGTGGTTGTGTGTAGTGTGTGGTTGTGTGTAGTGTGTGGTTGTGTGTAGTGTGTATGGTTGTGTGTAGTGTGTGTGGTTGTGTGTAGTGTGTATGGTTGTGTGTGAGTGTGTGTGGTTGTGTGGTGTGTGTGGTTGTGTGTGAGTGTGTGCAGTTTGTGTGTAGTGTGTGTGGTTGTGTGTGGTGTGTGTGGTTGTGTGTAGTGTGTGTGGTTGTGTGTGGTGTGTATGGTTGTGTGTAGTGTGTATGGTTGTGTGTGTGTGTGTGGTTGTGTGTAGTGTGTGTGTGGTTGTGTGTAGTGTGTGTATGGTTGTGTGTAGTGTGTATGGTTGTGTGTAGGTGTGTATGGTTGTGTGTGAGTGTGTGTGGTTGTGTAGTGTGGTTGTGTGTGGTGTGTGTGGTTGTGTGTAGTGTGTGTGGTTATTATTGTAGTGTGTGTGGTTGTGTGTAGTGTGTGGATTTATGTGCTTGGTGTGTGGTTGTGTGTGAGTGTGTATGGTTGTGTGTAGTGTGTGTGGTTGTGTGTAGTGTGTGGTTTGTGTGTAGTGTGTGTGGTTGTGTGTGTAGTGTGTGTGGTTGTGTGTGGTGTGTGTGGTTGTGTGTAGTGTGTATGGTTGTGTAGTGTGTATGGTTGTGTGAGTGTGTATGGTTGTGTGTGTGTGTGGTTGTGTGTGGTGTGTGTGGTTGTGTGTGGTGTGTGTGGTTGTGTGTAGTGTGTATGTGGTTGTTATTGTGGTGTGTGGTTGTGTGTGGTGTGTGTGGTTGTGTGTAGTGTGTGTGGTTGTGTGTAGTGTGTATGGATTTGTGTGTGAGTGTGTATGGTTGTGTGTGAATGTGTGGTTGTGTGTAGTGTGTGTGGTTGTGTGTAGTGTGTATGGTTGTGTGTAGTGTGTGTGGTTGTGTGTAGTGTGTGGTTGTATGTAGTGTGTATGGTTGTGTGTAGTGTGTGGTTGTGTGTAGTGTGTGTGGTTGTGTGTAGTGTGTGGTTGTGTGTAGTGTGTGTGGTTGTGTGTAAAGTGCTACACACACAACAGCACACACTAGTTCTACACATTACATTAATTCGCTACATACACTATTCACGCTTCATAATGTACTGAGTCACACTACACAGAAGTAAGTGTAAGTGTAGAGCCGTGATGGTGAGTGATGACCCCGGGTGCTGCCTCCGCCTCCTAGGAAGGAAAAAGCACTTTGATGTGGCCGTGGGCGAACTGCATTACCTCATGGAACGTCAAGCAATTTTTTTCGCCTGCTTTTATGGCTCGGAAGCCTCAAGGTTTTC
>NW_024738187.1:57500-106091 GCF_018991925.1 Homarus americanus
ACACACAACAGGCTCGGGGAATTGTACACAAAATGGTATATGTATACTTATAGCCTCTATGTATACTGTATAGCCTTCTATGTATACATTATAGCCCTCTATGTATACAGTATAGACTACAGCCCTATATGGGACTGAACTATCCCTCGTTGCTGTCTGTGCTGGGGGACAGTTCTTCCTTTTAACTCTTTAATATAGGAACCAAGTTTAATATCCTGTGCGTGATGATGATGATTATGATGATGATGATGATGAGGAGGAGGAGGAGGAGGAGGAGGCTAGCAATAATAATAATAATAATAATGATAATAATAATACCAATAACATAAATCTTACCATCATAAACAATAACTTCCAAAATAATAATTCATAAATAATCAAATAATGAAAATAATAATTACAATAATAATGATAAAAAATAATAATTAAGTGACCCTTGAGAGTATTACAAGAATTCTTCAATAAATAATAATAATAATAACAAATGCGACACCTAGCGACGGCTGATGTAACTAAATTATATAATGATTTAATGTGACGGAATTATCCCCCTTAAATCCTTCAATAACAAGGGTCATAATTACTCATACATGGGGTCCAGATGTGGAAATTAATGTCCCACTCTTTTACAAACAATAATAAAGTTAATGTTAAAAATAATTGAAAAAAATAAATAAAATTGTATAGTTATGATATGTTAAAGTTAATAAGTATCGAGTTGCTTTTTTTCACTCGTTTTAAAGAATATACTATTTTTTCACTCGTTTTCACTCGTTTAAGCCTTTTTTACATTCATTCATTCACTTATTCATTCATTCATTCATTCATTCATTCACTTATTCATTCATTCATTCACTCATTCATTCATTCATTCATTCATTCATTCATTCACTTATTCATTCATTCATTCATTCATTCATTCATTCATTCATTCATTCTCGCTGGTGTAAAGAATATAATATAGTCTGCTGGGGGCCTCATCCTTCCCTCCTCTTACACAGCCAGACGCCAAAATAAAGTCTTCATGCCTGGCTACATACAGTACACGAGTCGCCATCAACCCTCTTACCCCGCCATCCATCTCTTACCCTGCCATCCATCTCTCCCTCTTTCCCCGCCATCCATCTCTTACCCTGCCATCCACCTCTCCCTCTTACCCTGCCATCCACCTCTCCCTCTTACCCTGCCATCCACCTCTCCCTCTTACCCTGCCATCCACCTCTCCCTCTTACCCTGCCATCCATCTCTAACTTACACACTTTTACTCATCTTTTAATTCCCTTTTTCTCTGCGGCAGACACAAGACCTTCCTGGCGCAGCAGACAATAGGCACGTGTTGGACTCTCTCTCTCTCTCTCTCTCTCTCTCTCTCTCTCTCTCTCTCTCTCGCTGACTAATAAACGCTCGTTAAATATACTGTCTCTTTTGTCAAGGCATTACTACCGCGTCTCGTGAAAAACTTCCTTAATACCAAAGAAAATGTTGGAGTAAATGGCCAATAAACGCCTCCATGAATATTGTATAATTGAGTGGTGGGCAATCACTAAGACGGGGGCCATTGTTCGGGGTGGTCGGTCGTGAGGAGTCGGGAGGAACACGTCTCTTGTCTCTACTTGATTGGTCGGTCGTGAGGAGTCGGGAGGAACACGTCTCTTGTCTCTACTTGATTGGTCGGTCGTGAGGAGTCGGGAGGAACAAAGTCTCTGTCTCTACTTGATTGGTTGGTCGTGAGGAGTCGGGAGGAACAGGAGTCGGGAGGAACAAAGTCTCTGTCTCTACTTGATTGGTCGGTCGAGGAGTCGGGAGGAATATCGTCTCTTTGTCTCTACTTGATTGGTCGGTCGTGAGGAGTCGGAGGAACACGTGTCTCTTTGTCTCTACTTGATTGAAGTCGGTCGTGAGGAGTCGGGGAGGAACACGTCTCTTGTCTCTACTTGATTGGTCGGTCGTGAGGAGTCGGGAGGAACAAAGTCTCTGTCTCTACTTGATTGGTCGGTCGTGAGGAGTCGGGAGGAACACGTCTCTTGTCTCTACTTGATTGGTCGGTCGTGAGGAGTCGGGAGGAACAAAGTCTCTGTCTCTACTAATATAAGATCCTCATAAGTGGATTAATGTTTTAGGTTCGTAATGGACGAAGGAACTGCTCCATGTTGTTGGGGCAGACGAACACACACACTCACTCACTCACTCACTCTCTCTCTCTCTCTCTCTCTCTCTCTCTCTCTAATTTTAAAATATTTTTCTTTGTAATTTTATGTATTTTTTATTTATTTTCTCATTTTCTTTATTTTTTCTTTATTTTATTTCATTTTACCTCTTCGGGTATTCGTAGTTATCCTCATTATCATCATTATTATCGCTGTGTTCTATAATTCATGAGTTATTAACCCATTTACTTTACCTAATGGTCTTGTCTATCTTCTTCCTTCTTCTTATTATTATTTTTGTTCTTTTCATTTTTATTCTTATGTTTTTCTTTTTATTTTTCTATCACTATTAGTCCTCATTATTATTAAATCATCATTATCATCATCATCATCATCATCTTATCACCCTTCATTAGTATTTCTCTTGACACCCTTCTTCTCCCTTTTCATCATCTTCCTCCTCTTCATCATGTTCCTCCTCTTCATCATCTTCCTCCTCTTAATCTCTCCTTCTATATCTTTACTGTTCACCTTCATCAAGTAAAGCCTGCGTTATGTCTCAGGGCGGGTGATAATAGGGTCATATTTCTTTACGTCCCCCCTGCCTCCTATCCCCATTTTCTTTCTCTTTTTTCCCCTCCGTTTTCTTTCATTACCTCCATCGTCCCCATCCCCCTCCATTCTTCTTCTTCTTGTTTTATATTCGTTATCTTTTTTAATATTTTTATTTTCCATGTTTATCACTTATTTTTTCCCTTCTATTCTTCATTTATTTTATTGTTTTTATTATTGTTTTTATCTTTATCATCTAATTTATTGTTTTTTTTTTGTACCTTAACATTCATGTCATATTTTTGTCTCCATCATAATCATCACAACTTCATGTCCTCTATTTATCACGTAAATTTTTCTTTCCTTCAATTTTTTTTTACATTTCTTCGTGTTTTCTGTTCGTTTCCTTCATCTTCATACACTTATTCTTCATTATCTTGGCCCAGCGTCTAACCCACGTCACGGAGCGGAGTTCACTGAGACCATTAGACTGGAATGGTCTTGTTAGCAGTGATGGGGGTCTGGAAGGCTCCCGCCCCCCCCCTTTCTCTCTCCTATCTTCCTCCTCCTCTTCTCCCTCCCCCATTACTCTTCTCCCTTCCCCCTTTCCTCACTGTATACTTTATCCACCCCGTTCTTCTATTTATTGATTTAGCGTTGTTCACTTCTGTTGAAACATCATACTGTTTACCTCTGTTGAAACATCATACTGTTCACTCCTGTTGAAACACCATATTTTAACGAAGGGCTTCCACCTTTAGGGGGAAGGAGGGTACTACTGGGTAGGGGGAGGGGCAGGAGGGTGCTAGGGGTGTAGGGGGGGGGGGCAAATGAGAGCTGGTGGGGCAGGAAAGTCATGGAGGGGACTGGCTAAGGAGGGAGGGGACTGGCTAAGGAGGGAGGGGACTGGCTAAGGAAGGGGGGGACATGAAGGTATTACAGTGAAATAAGAGGTGGTCGATCATTCATGCATTGAAATTAGAGAACAGGTAAGACCAGACTCACCTGCCTACTAACTACACCACCACCCCGTGCATGACCACAACAAATACATCCTCCACCCTCACGTCTTATACTAGTTCTCACGTCAGTCTCAGGTCAACTGGAGGTCATGAGTTACCTAAAATAAAACGGTAACTCAACGCAACTGGTCGTGAATTATCAACCAGACTGTAATCAAGTGACCTTTTTTATTTACTTAGAACAATCACCTGAGAACAATCACCTGAGGTTATTTGATCAACACGTCATGACCTTGAAGGATACTGCACCCAAATTTGGTCTTTGGCTGCATAAAGCTGCATTTTGAGGGAGAAAACTAAACTACCTCAGGCTAGAGAAACATCCATCACAGAGGACAAGTGAGACATGAAGCTGGCAGACAAAACAAAACCAAAAGTAAGGAATTAAATGTTGAGAAATGTTTAATTTGTCTAAATATTTACTTCAGCCAAAAGAAACAACATGAGGAAGGTTGTTAGAAGTGAATCAGTCTTAATAACTCTCATCAGTTCATCGACTAGACAAACCTAACCTAACCTTACCTAACCTAACCTAACCTAACCTACCCTAACCTAACCTACCCTAACCTTACCTAACCCTACCTAACCTAACCTAACCTTACCTAACCTAACCTAACCTTACCTTACCTAACCCTACCCAACCTAACCAACCTTCCTAACCCTACCTACCTAACCTAACCTAACCTTACCTAACCTAACCTTACCTAACCCACCTAACCTAACCCTACCTACCTAACCTAACCTAACCTACCCTAACCTAACCTACCCTAACCTTACCTAACCTAACCTAACCTAACCTAACCTAACCTTACCTAACCTAACCTAACCTTACCTAACCCTACCTAACCCTACCTAACCTAACCTACCCTAACCTAACCTGCAGTACAAGGAGGCACAGTAGGCTAAATAGGTTCCCTTATTAATCCTTGAAGCCATTTGTCTCCCCGTGAAAGTAAACACGATTCTCGCCCTAATGAACCTTTACCACTACCGGCCTCCTCCTCCCCCTCTTCCTCCTCCTGCTCATCCTCTTCATCCTTCTCCTCCTCCTCATCCTCCTTCTCCTCCTCCTCCTCCTCTTCCTCTTCCTCCTCTTCCTCCTCCTCCTCCTTATCGTCCTCCTTCTTGTCCTCATCCTCCTCTTCATCCATTTCCTCCTCCTCCTGTTCCTCCTCTTCCTGTTCCTCCTCCTTCTTACCCTCCTCCTCTTCCTCCTTCTCCTCCTCCTCTTCGTCCTCCTTCATTTCCTCATCTGATGAAATAAACTGAGATGCATATACTCTTCAAGTGCTCCTTAACATTTAATATTACTGCAACAACTAAGGTCAGGTCAGGTCAGGTCAGGTCAGGTTAGTCCATATGCTAATCATCATTCCAGCTGTAGAGTAATTAATTGGACTATATAATTAGATTCAGTTACTATATTAATTATCACAAGGTAATAATTGAACACGTATGGCTGTCATAGTCTGTGTTGTGTGAGAGGTGTGGCTGAGTGTGAGAGGTGTGGCTGAGTGTGAGAGGTGTGGCTGAGTGTGAGAGGTGTGGCTGAGTGTGAGAGGTGTGGCTGAGTGTGAGAGGTGCGGCTGAGTGTGAGAGGTGTGGTTGAGTGTGAGAGGTGGCTGAGTGTGAGAGGTGTGGCTGAGTGTGAGATGTGGTTGAGTGTGAGAGGTGGCTGAGTGTGAGGTGTGGCTGAGTGTGAGAGGTGGCTGAGGAGGTGTGGTTGAGTGTGTAGAGGTGTGGGCTGAGTGAGAGGAAGGAGGTGAGAGGTGTGGCTGAGTGTGAGGAGGTGTGGCTGAGTGTGAGAGGTGGTTGGAGTGTGAGAGGTGTGGCTGAGTGTGAGAGGTGTGGCTGAGTGTGAGAGGTGTGGTTGAGTGTAGAGGTGGTTGAGTGTAGAGGTGTGGCTGAGTGTGAGAGGTGGCTGAGGTGAGAGGTGCATGAGTGAGAGGTGTGGCTGAGTGTGAGAGGTGTGGCTGAGTGTGAGAGGTGTGGCGTGGGTCTTCCTGCTGAGAAATTCTATATTTGTGTGTTTTGGTAACGTTGTTATTTTAGTATAGTGGCCAGAGTGTAACAACAACAACAACAACAACAACAACAACAACAACCACAACTACCACACACACAAAAAATAATAATAATAATAACACAACATCAAAGCGTTAACTTGAAGGTTCACCAAAAACAGCGGGTTATCTACGGCTCCCTCTTCCTCCTCCTCCTCTTCTCTCTCCTATTACCATTCCACCTCCTCCATTTCCCTTTTCATTCTTTACTCCCTCCCTATCCCTCAATCCTCCTCCCCTTCCTCCCTCCTTCGTCTCTCTCTCTCTTTCTCATTTTCATTTCGACTCTTTCCTTCCAAATTTTCTACTCATTCTTTTTTCTTTTTTCCCTTTTCCTCTTTTTTATATTTCTCCACTTCCCACTTCCACCTTCGTCAATTCCTCTTCTCCTGCGTCTGTCTTTCCCCCGTCTCTCCCCTCACCAGCCCTTTCTACCTCTTTTTCTCCATTTACATCCCTCACTCTCCCCCAGTTTCCCTCTCTCTCTCTCTCACTTCCTCCTCTTCACGTTTCATCCTATCCTACTCTCATCATTCGCCTCTCCTCGCTTCCTTTATTCCTCTCCTACCTCCCCCCCTCGTCCTCTCTCCTTCCTCCGCTCCCTATCCTCCCCTCCCCTTCCTTATCCTCCCCTCACCCCCCTTCCCTCCCCTCGGCGGCGGTGTTGCCAGAAAAGTGAATTCAGGAAGGTGAAGGGGGAGATGAACGGCCTCCTGGCAGCTGAGGTGGCGCTCACAAGCGACCTCAGTCTTGACGGCGGCCAAGTGGTGGCAGGTGGTGGCAGCCATGATGGTGTTATGTGGTATAGCCATGGTCGTATAGGTGGTGCTACCATGGTGGCAGGCGGTGTTGGCCATGGGAATATATGGTGTTACCGGGCAAGGTGGTGCTACCGGCGGGGCAGGTGGTGTTGCTGAATAGTGACAGGTCAGGTCGCAACATGATGGTGGCATTTGCAGCAGCCATGGATGGTGGCAGGTGAAGGCCGCTAAGTGATGGTGGCAGGTGGTGTTGGCCAAGTGGTGGCAGGTGGTGTTGGCCAAGTGGGGGCAGGTGGTGGCAGCTAAGTGATGGTGACAGGTGGTAGCCGCTAAATGATGGTGGCAGTTGATAGCAGCTAAGTGATGGTGGCAGGTGGTGGCAGCTAAGTGATGGTGGCAGGTGGTGGCAGCTAAGTGGTCGTGGCAGGTGGTGGAGAAGAATGCCCCACCATATTTTCTTTTATCTCTATGAAAAACATTTTACTCAGAAAACCGAAACTAAAAATCATTTCCCATATCAGAAAAGTTATTAATCTTTAATAAAATTTAAAAAAATAAACCAAATTCCACTTTTATAAAACATATTTAACATAGAGAGAAAGAGACGAAACATAATTACTATTTTACAACTTTATATCAAGAACTCAGGCAGAAGACGCCTCCCATATTGAGGAACACGATTGAGAGAAACTTCACTCTTCTAATTAGCGGAGTTCAAGTTCTTCCCGCGTCTCAGAAGGAATAAAACTTGTGTCCAGCAGCAGCGGTCTATATACCAGTGTCTTAGTCTGGCTACAGTGTGGAGGAGAAGTTTGGTGTGGTATTGTAGGATCGAAATTATACCAGAGTTGGAGAGGTTACTGTGTGTTGGAGAGGTTACTATGTGTGTTGGAGAGGTTACTGTGTGTTGGAGAGGTTACTGTGTGTGTTGGAGAGGTTACTGTGTGTTGGAGAGGTTACTGTGTGTGTTGGAGAGGTTACTGTGTGTGGCCTTGAGATGCTCACTGTGTGTTGAGAGGTTCACTGTGTGTGTTGAGAGGCCACTGTGTGTGTGTTGGAGAGGTTACTGTGTGTGTTGGAGGTTACTGTGTGTTGAGAGGTTACTGTGTGTTGAGAGGTTACTGTGTGGTGTTGGAGAGGTTAATGTGTTGGAGAGGTTACTGTGTGTGTTGGAGAGGTTACTGTGTGTTGGAGAGGTTACTGTGTGTGTTGGAGAGGTTACTGTGTGTTGGAGAGGTTACTGTGTGTTGGAGAGGTTACTGTGTGTGCAGGTAACCATGAGAGCTGCTCCCACCTGGTCAGTCTTACGTGTGTAAACTTAACGCACACCCTGGTCCTCAAGAAACAACGATCGGTAATTAAGGTATCAAGCAAAACAAATAAAATTACCTGGTTATTGTTGATCTACTATGATTTACCAGCTGATGTCCCTGTTCACGTCAGCCAATAGTCGTGATTTACTAGCTGATGTCCCTGTTCACGTCAGCCAATAGTCGTGATTTACCAGCTGATGTCTCTGTTCACGTCAGCCAATAGTCGTGATTTACTAGCTGATGTCCCTGTTCACGTCAGCCAATAGTCGTGATTTACTCGCTGATGTCCCTGTTCACGTCAGCCAATAGTCGTGATTTACCAGTTGATGTCTCTGTTCACGTCAGCCAATAGTCGTGATTTACTAGCTGATGTCCCTGTTCACGTCAGCTAATAGTCGTGGGATGACTAGCTGATGTCCCTGTTCACGTCAGCCAATAGTCGTGGATTTACTAGTTGATGTCCCTGTTCACGTCAGCCAATAGTCGATTTACTAGTTGATGTCCCTGTTCACGTCAGCCAATAGTCGTGATTTACTAGCTATGTCCCTGTTCACGTCAGCCAATAGTCGTGATTTACCAGTTGATGTCTCTGTTCACGTCAGCCAATAGTCGATTTACTAGTTGATGTCCCTGTTCACGTCAGCCAATAGTCGTGATTTACCAGTTGATAACTTCTGTTCACGTCAGCCAATAGCTCTTCGTGATTTACTAGTTGATGTCCCTGTTCACGTCAGCCAATAGTCGTGATTTACTAGTTGATGTCCCTGTTCACGCGCGTCAGCCAATAGTCGTGGATTTACCAGCTGATGTCTCTGTTCACGTCAGCCAATAGTCGTGATTTACTAGCTGATGTCCCTGTTCACGTCAGCCAATAGTCGTGATTTACTAGCTGATGTCCCTGTTCACGTCAGTCAATAGTCGACAGGTGTCCATCAGACCAAAAAATATCCAACATGTCCCATAAAGCTTCTACCAGTATTTAGGTTGGGATCCATATTACCACTTAACCTCCCATGAATATTTCACATCACACCAAATATTTACCTACAGTCCAGATAACTCACTAAAACTAATCGCCACTGTTTAGGTCTCAATTATCACACCACTAGTCATATAAATCCCCATTAAATCAATTACCAGCATTACACATCCCCAATAAGGTTGCTATAAATGGACCAGATCCCATTAAGTGCCAAGGGGGTCAGTGTCCCCCCTTTGAGGATGCCTACTGACCTCAACACAGACCAACCTCGAGGAGAAAAAATTGCGAGGCTGTGTCAAAATTCCCGAAAGACTCAACTAATTCAATTTTGTGAGCTGTTGTTGCTCTTGGTGTTGTGTGTGTGTGTGTGTGTGTGTGTGTGTGTGTGTGTGTGTGTGTGTGTGTGTGTTATAAGTCACATTGCCAACAACACCCCAATATCCTGAGAGTTCAAAAAGTATCACTATATTCTAGACGCTTCACAGCTACTACATGAACACTAAGAACTACGGGGAATATCACAGATGTATAATGCACCTCTACTCTCTCTCATTCGTACTGGTGTGATATCGAGAAGAAGTGGATCAACACACCCTACCTCTTAACATAAAGGTCACGCGTGTAGACAGTAATGCCAAGAGAAGTTTTATACAGCAGTGTTAGTCAGAGCGATTACTGGTGTATTTATTGCACGATTCCTTACATAAGTGATAATTTAGGGTAATCAGTGTCATTTATTTTTCACAGTGACTGACGGTGAGTATAATCAAGGATTCACACACTGAAGTCATCACTATTTTGCAATTATACCTAACTCGCTTTACACACACACACACACACACACACACACACGAGACAGCCAAGCCCACGCAGGAGCTTATAAGAGGTGGTGGCGGCGGCATGGCATTTAACATACCACACCACACACCACTACCACACCACACACCACTACCACACCACTACCACACCACCACAACAATGAATCTCACGCCACTACCACTCACCCGTATCCATAAACACTTGCCAATCTTATTTCTTCTTACATTTAACAAAAATACAAAGAAATATTGGGACATTATCACCAGAATGAACTCCATTGTACAAAACCATTGACAACGACTAGAAAATCCCCACCCTCCCACCCCCCACCCTCCCACTCCCTCACCCTCCCACTCCCCACCCCTCCCACCCCCTCATCCTCCCACCTCCCTCACCCTCCCACTCCCCCACCCTCCCACTCCCCTCACCCTCCCACTCCCCTCTACCCTCCCACTCCCTCATCCTCCACGCCCTCACACCTCCCACTCCCTCACCCTCCCACCCTCACCCTCCCACTTCCCTCACCTCCCCACTCCCTCACTCCTCCCACTCCCCTCACCCTCCCACTCCCCCTCACCCTCCCACTCCCCCTTACCCTCCCACAGCCAAGATAACAACAGGTGACATCCCTCTCATCACACCATGACCTACCTGCCAGGGGAAGAGCTTCTAGTTGATTATCTCACCTCAGCAACACACCTTCGTTCCCTTACCTGAAACAAGAGTAAAAAGATAAATTAATTCACTCGTCGGTAACTGTGGGAAAATTATATGTACGATAATTTTCAAGATTATATAAATCATTCATCGACAACTAGCATTAAAAATTATCAACACACACACACACACACACACACACACACACACACACTACATGCTGCGTAGGTGATTCGCGGAGACATTTGCTAAAACTCATAATCACAATATTTTCCTCCTCCTCCTCCTCCTCGTGCAGTCAATCCTCCGTATGATCACCAGAGAGACCACAGCCCCTCACCAAGTCATTCACTCACACTTTCCATCTCAACCAAAATATAAATTACAGTGTACGAGATGATGGAGCAGCTGGCCGCCCCCTCTGGCCACCACGCCATGTTCTTGACAATTCCCCAACTCTCAAACAACAATCTGGAAAATACCTGATTGTCAATATGCATACAATACGCCCCTTGTCCCCAAAAATTTAATCAAGACGACTATTGCACGTTCTCTCTAGCGAGCACTGAGTCACGCAACGCACGCAACGCACGCCATGCAGCTACAAAGATAAGAATGACAAGTCTACCTATATACAGTTCCCTCCCGCCTCCAAAATTCAATCAGGATGATCGCTCGTGAACGTGAGCCTCCGTGCCAGGGTTACCGGCCATCTGTGTCTAGTCAATAGTGAGGCAAGGGAGGTGGTGAGCAACAGGTGGTGGGCAGGTGGTGAGCCTTGAGGTGGTGGGCAAAAGGTGGTTGGGCAAGTGGTGGTAGGGAGGTGACAGTGGTAGAGCAGCAGAGGGTGGTGGCAACCCGAGGTGATGGGCAACAGGAGGGTGGTGGTGCAGGGGTAGTAGGCACAGGGTGTTGGGCAGCAGGAGGTGGTGAGCAACATTGGGGCTTGATGGGCAGGAGGTGGTGGGCGCTGGAGGTGGTGGGCAGCAGGAGGTGGTGGGCAGGAGGTGGTGGGCAACAGGAGGTGGTGGGCGGCAGGAGTGGTGAGCAGCAGGGAGGTGGTGGGCAGCAGGGGGTGGTGGGCAGCAGAGGGTGGTGGGCAGCAGGGGTGTGGGCAGCGGGGTAGGCAGCAGGGGGTGGTGTGAGCAGCAGGGGTGGTGGGCAGCTTGAGGGGTGATGGGCAGCTTGAGGGTGATGGGGCAACGGTGGTGGGTCTGATGGTTAGCTTAGGGTGGTAGGTGAGGTGTGTCGTTAGAGTGTGAACGTTGCCGACACCGCCAAGCTATACAGGCTGAGGTTAGCGGTTCATGGGAGTCTTAATGTTGGCCAGCTGGACACAATAGCTACGGCCTCCTGTTCTCACCCCCCACCCACCTGCCCTTCCTCAACCCTACTCCCACCCACCACACTTACCCCCCAAACCATCATCAACCCCTCACCATTCACCACCCATCAAACCACCACCCACCACACTCAACCCAACCACCCCACCTCTCGCGCTGTAAACTGTATTGCGTACTTGTATGAGTCTCGGGTTAAACCTCAGTAATGTTGTGAAATAATTGAAGAGAAACATTAACAATTTCACAAAACATTTACAATGAAACCTCCTTATAACGGACTTATCTCTATTTGTAATCCGTTACTTGGAGGGATTCATACATAACGGATCCTCGATAGAACGGATTTTCATATCGATATATTTCGGTTAGATGGAGGTTTCACATATAACGGACACCCTCGATAAAAGAAAATTGTCCTCTCCATATAGTCCGTTAAAGAGAGGTATCAGTGATTGGTCTGGTCATATATACTGTGACGTGTGTGGCTGCAGCCTTGTGTATTATTTATATAACCTGTAATTAAGTCTTAAGTGTTCTCAAAGGTGGAAAAGAAACGACTTTGTCTTCTCTCTCTCTGTATTTATTCTTTGTTTCTTTCTTCTCTCGTAGGTCGGGTCGGGTCGGGTCGGGTCGGGTCGGGTCAGGTTAGGTTAGGTTACGAGACAACAAAGAACATAGGTTATACAGATTTCAAAGTCAAAGATGAATCACTCGTGAATAAAATCATATTTTTCTTCTTATTTAAAGCAAAAAGGATAGCGAGTGTGAGGAGGTAATTAAAACCTGCAGAGGCGCTAAAAATTCTTCCTTTGTACGAGAGAATGAATCTGTTTTTTCCTTCCTTGTCAAACAATACAAAAGGAACTGTCCCATTTGAAATATTAATATAGTTGTGACTATTTCCTTCATAACTATAAGTCATCTTAAAAAAGTGTCTTGTTCATCCATACAGAAGACAGATAAGGACCAACACCTTCTGCACAAATATTGAAACGATAAAAATATAATGTCACCATCATTCGCAAACTACTGTGACAAATCTCCTCCTAACCTAACCCAACCTAACCCTAACCTAACCTAACCTAACCCAACCTAACCCTAACCTAACCTAACCTAACCCAACCTAACCCTAACCTAACCCTAACCTAACCCAACCTAACCATCAAGGTAGAAGGCAGCTACCAAACAGGGAGGTACTACCGCCTGGGAAGATATTGGAGGCATAATGTGTTGTCTAATGGTAGACCCTGCTGCCATATGTGACCAAGTCCCAGGTTGCTGATCTGACTTTCTGCCTCATGTACACACAATTGCAGGGTCTCAATTCTTTTTCTTACTATTGACAACACAACATACATATATTGTTTCACATTTTTGATCTTTTTTTTACTGTCTTTATTATTATTATTATTATTATTAATTATTTTTATTATTATTATTTTATTTTCTTATTATAAATTTTATGTATTATTATTATTATCATTATTATTATTATTATTATTATTATTACATTTTCGTCCCCCAGGCCCCGATGTGGGTAAGTGACCTGTGTCCGGGTGGGCTATTCCCCGTAAAAAAAATGATTAAATAAATAAATAAATTACAGAGGGTGCAGGTCAGTGAGGCAGTACAGTACCAGAATAGACCAACGTCCAAGGAATTCCCTCACACTCCGATCTGTTTTATTCAAGTTTGACCTACAGCGTTGATTCTCTCTCTTCAGAGCCACAACGAACCCAAGATATAATATACGACTTTCTACAGACATATTCCCTGTAGTTTGTCTCTTTAATTAACACTTACGTTTATTATAATGGTAGTGATGCGGGTTGTTCTCTTATAAGGTTTCCCGGGTCTCAAGAGCGGCCAGGGGAGGCAAAAAATAAAATCACTGCTTCACGATTCAACATTTTCCGAGCCGGTAAACATTTGTTCTCTCCTACACTTGAGGACAGATTTACTTAAACATTCCTTTGGGGATAAAACGTCAGTGCCCTCCCATGACCAGGTCAGTGCCCTCCCATGACCAGGCCAGTGCCCTCCCATGACCAGGTCAGTGCCCTCCCATGACCAGGTCAGTGCCCTCCCATGACCAGGTCAGTGCCCTCCCATGACCAGGTCAGTCCCATGACCCTCCCATGACCAGGTCAGTGCCCTCCCATGACCAGGTCAAAGCCCCCTCCATGACCAGGTTGGTGCCCTCCCATGACCAGGTTGCGTCTCTCCCATGACCAGGTCAGTGCTGTCCCATGAGACCAGGTCAGTACCCGCACCAGGCCAGTGTGCCCCTCCCATGACCACAGGCCAGCCCCTCCCATGACCAGTTCAGCCCCTCCCCTAGACCAGGTAAGCGTCCCCCTAGACCCCCCACCCCTCCCCTAGACCCCACCAGGCTCCCCACAATGAAACATTTATTGAACGGACTATGGAGACGAAAGTCCGTTAAATGTGAAAAACCCCATAAACGAACTTAATAGAGAAGAACACTCCATTATATCAAGAGCCCGTTCTATGTAAAGTCTCCATATAACTAATTATATGGAGAGCAGAATCTGTTATATGGGGGCGTGACTGTAAACAAAATGATTAGCCTCCACAAAACTATCTTTTTTTATCTTAGAAGAAAATAGAATGTAAAAATATTTTGCCCTGGTTAAACTTACTACAGGACTTGTGAGGTGAGTTAAGATGTAATGGTTCTCCCTGCAGGTGAGTGAGTCCAGGTACCCTACTCCTGACACACACACACACACTTTATACACAGCCCAGGTGAGAGAGCCAGGTAACAGGTGAGGGACCAGGTGAGAGAGCCACTAATGAGACACTCCTAAGACGGATTCAAGTTGGATAAGTTTAGGTTTAGGAGGGAAATAGGAAGAAACTGGTTCACAAATAGGGTGGTGGACGAGTGGAACAAGCTTAGTAACTTTGTAGTAAGTGCGGGAACTCTGGAAAATTTCAAAAGGAGGCTAGATAGATTCATGGATGATAGAGGGTGGTAGTAACTCTCGACAGGAGCTGCCATGCACAGGCCAACCGGCCTATTGCAGACTCCTTATTTTCTTATGTTCTTATGGCAGTTCTCATGACTGTATCTGGAGTTTTAGAGGGGCGTAGAGGTGTAAATGGCGTGATGAAAGGTGTATCTTGAGTATGTATGTATGTATGTATGTATGTATGTATGTATGATGTGATTTAATAATACACATACATATAATATACCACACACACTGCTTTCGTCTCTCTGCAGTAAGGGACATTTTCCAACCATTAAGAATAAGTCCAAAGTGGTGAGGTGAAGTGACGGGGTGAGGTGAAGTGACGGGGTGAGGTGAAGTGACGGGGTGAGGTGACGGGGTGAGGTGAGGTGACGGGGTGAGGTGAAGTGATGGGGTGAGGTGAAGTGACGAGGTGAGGTGACGGGGTGAGGTGAGGTGACGGGGTGATCTTTCTCTTGCCTTCAGTGACCTATAAACCTAACTTAACTTGGACCTATACATAATTCACGGTTAATGTAATATGCAGAAGTTAGCACACGGTATGAGTCTAGGAGTAATACGATGAAATATTAGTGAGGAAATAGATTAGAGTTCAGTTAGGGGTAAAAACTGTGGAAATTGGATTTAAACAAAACTCCCTCGGGTTATGACGTTGGAAAAAGTCGGTAGAAAGTTTATAAATGTGAGATATGATTTTTAGTTTTTGGAATATTTTTTGGTACTTTACTGATTTATAGATAATTTTTTGCTGTTTATAATAAAGAGTTTTGTGTTAGTGTTGTTGTCTGTTTTCTTTTTCACCTTTTTAGTGTGAAGGATGTTTTCAACTGGTTTTGTTTGAGAAAGTAAAGATCCGTTCATTTGTTTTCATCTCACGTCGGTAGTCAAGTCTAGTCGGGTCAGGTTAAGTTAGGTGTTATAATCCTTCCTGTTGTTGATATGGACTCACTACAGCACCGACAAAGAGAGAGTCATGGGTGATACATATTAGCCTCAGGTAAAAGTCCAGCCACAAGCTATAGACTATCTGTCCACTGAAAACTAAACACCATTGAAGAGATTAACACCAAAGTTATCCCCACCAACTAACACTTCTCTCTCTCTCTCTCAAACTTATTTTTTAGTCTCTCATGTTATGTCTCAATCGTTTATGTGAGGATCATCCTGCCAGCGACTGTGACCAATGGTGTTCTCTGTTGTAGGAGGAGTGTATTGTATAGTGAGGAGCCGGTCACGTATTTATTTGACGTGGTAACAAACACAGGAAACATAAACTGGTAAATATATAAATAACTTAGGTGGTGCATGGGTATATAGTGACAAGTGTGTGTGTGTGTGTCGCCACTACATGTACACAGGCCGAGATAAGACAGAATATCACATATGAGAGAGCGTCAGTCATCATGTGAAAAGACTTCAGTTAATTCAGAAGATCTAAAGCGAATTTAATCTTATTATCATCCGAGCTGAAGGAAGATGTGAGCCTCTCTAAGAGTAAACTATCTTGTGACGTTAGCGAAGGTGTGGTATAGTACACGGGAGAGACCTTGTACGTCTGGCGGCGGGAAGCCAATAAAAATCCGGGAGCATTATATACCTGAAGAGAGAGCCTCATTAACCTGACCGGCACTGCACCTGACTTCCCCCAAACATAAGGTCACGTGTCCATTGGGTGAACTAGCAACAATAATAATAAAAAAACAACAATAGTGTGAGTGACGCAGTAAGGGAGAAGAGATGTCTATCAGTCCTTTACAATACCACCCAACACTCCCCCCCCCCTTGTACCACCCAACACTCCCCTTCACGCTCTTCACGACCATCACGACCTTCACGACCTTCAACAATCTGGATACAAAGGACTGAATAGAGATAGTTGGGTGTCTATTTTTCTGGGGGTGAGGGGAAGGGGAGGGAGGGGGAAGGGGAGGGGTAGGGGAGATGAGGAGAATGGGGAGAGGAGAAGCTGGAGGAATGGGAGGAGAGGAGGATCGAGGGGGGGGGGAAGAGGAGTGAGAGGTAGTAGAGAGGAATAGGATGACATGAAAGGGGAGTAAATTTCTAGAGGTAGAGAAAGATGAAGAAGCAAAGGTAAAGAAACTGAAGGAGAGGGGGGGATATGGCCTCAGGTTAACTAGACATGAGATGGAAAGGACACATGCAGACAGATCGTGACAGACAGACAGCGAGACACATCGATATATATTTAGATTTAACAACAGATGATGAGAGAGAGAGAGAGAGAGAGACATCAACATTTCCCTTTTTCTCACTTAATATTTTTGGTCAGGTTGGTCGTGGGTTTTGCATGAGGCAGTTTAATTACCTGGCCACGACCTGTTAGCAGGACCTATGTACGACCTGTCAACAGGACTTGGCTACGACCTGTTAGTTGGACCTACCATTGACCTGTTAGCTGTGCCTACCCGTGACCTGTACAGTTACAGTAATTGGACCTGTGTACGACCTATTAACCAGATCTACCTCCGACCTGTCAGCTGGACCTGCCTCCGACCTGACAGCTGGACCTGCCTCCGACCTGTCAGCTAGACCTGCCTCCGACCTGTCAGCCAAGACCCCGTCATGGAGAAACCCCGTCAGCTGAATTCTCGTCTGTTAATGGCTTGTCAGTTGAGGATGTCGGGCAGAGATCCACAAGCTGATGAACTGTCAGATATTGTCCTGTCAGCATGTTGTCCTCTGTTTGTTGACCTGTCAGCTCATTTACTGTCAGCGTGTAATTGTCGGCTAATGGGGTCGTGATAGCTGACTTACTGACCAAATGTTTGAGCTAATGATGTCATATTACGACTAATCAGACCATGACTTGTGGCCCCGGTGGCTGGTGAACTGACAAGGGAAGGCTAGAGAATATACCGTAGTGAAGTTTACCTCCGAGATTACTATACTGTAAGGTATTGGCCGGTAGGGTTAAGACCGAGATAAGAAAAACAAAGAGGAATTATGAACTGAAGGTAGCAAGGGAGGTGAAGTCAAACCCCAAGGGATTCTTTCAAATGTATCAAACTAAAACACAGAAAAGATTGGACCAATACAGTCAGATGCCGGCGAGCTAACTGATAACGGCGGAGAAATGAGCAATAATATGAATAAATATTTGTCAACAGTTTTCACCACCGAAAATTTAATCATGATACCCGAGGCACCGACTCTATACAGAGATAGTGAAGAAAATAGATTAAGCGAGATAGTAGTGACTAGTAACGATGTTAGTAAGCAAATAGACAAGTTAAAGCCTAATAAGTCGCCAGGTTCCGGTGAAATATTTGCCAGAGTATTAAAAGAATGTAAGGAAGAGCTTAGCAAATTTGTTTATATGTCATTAAAAAAGGGTGTAGTACCAGAATCCTGGGGATAGCGACTGTAATACTGATTCTCAAGAAGGGAGATAGATCACTATCCTCTAACTACCGTCCAATCAGTTTAATTTCAAACTCTATTCGAAATCACCTGGAGAGGCACAAGTTGATCAATGATTCCCAACATGGCTTCACAAGCGGGAGTTCATGTCTGACTAATCTATTAACATTCTTTTCAGCTGTTTTCGAATCAATGGACGAGGGGCACAATTATGATGTGGTATATCTCGACTTTAACAAAGCCTTCGACAGTGTCCCCCACGAAAGACTAATACGAAAAGTAGAGGCTCATGGCATTGGAGGAGAGATTCTAAAATGGATTAGGGCGTGGTTACAGGACAGGAAACGGTGAGTGAGCATTAACGGCACTAAATCCGACTGGGGTAACGTTACTAGTGGAGTGCTCCAAGGCTCGGTACTTGGACCATTATTATTTATTACATACATAAACGACATAAATATAGGCGTAGACAGCAACATAAGTAAATTTGCTAATGACACTAAAATAGGGAGTGTAGTTAAAACTGACGAGGACTCCGCAAAACTACAGGATAATCTAAAAAAAAGTTTTCGAATGGTCTGAAAAATGAGATGAAATTTAATGTGGACAAATGTAAAGTAATTCTAGGAGATGTAAACAGAGAAACCAGATACCAGATGAACAACGATATTATAGAGAAATCCGACTTTGAGAAAGATTTAGGAGTAATGATAAGTAGGAATCTTCAACCAAGTAAACAATGTGTATTTGTTCGAAACAAGGCTAACAAAGTTTTTGGCTTCAGATAAAGGAGTGTTAGTTACAAGACTAGAGAGGTCATCCGAAAACTATATCTTGTGCTTGTGAGACCTCACTTGGATTGCGCAGTTCAGTTCTGGTCACCGTACTACAGAATGGATATAGAATCCCTAGAAAGAATTTAGAGGAGAATGACAAGGCTAATCCCAGGCATAAGGAACCTTTAGTACAGAATCAGGTTAAAGCATCTTAATTTGCTCTCCCTCGAGAGACGTAGAGTGAGGGGTGATATGATCGTGGTATATAAACTGAAGTCAGTGCTAAACAAAGGTGATATAACAAAGGTACTCAAACTTTCCAACCAGGAGCGAACTCGTAACAATGGTTTTAAATTAGACAAATTTAGATTTAGGCGCGAGATAGGTAAACATTGGTTTGGAAATAGAGTAGTGGATGAATGGAACAAGTTACCAAACATCATCATTAACTCGTATAAGCTGGATAGCTTCAAACATAGGCTGGATGGCTATATGAGCAATTGGGGTTGGGTGTAAATGGGACTGCCCAGTATGGGCCAATGGGCCCGCTGAAGTTTCCTCCGTTCTTATGTTCTATGTTCTTGAACTGATACCCATGACTAGTGACCTGACAGCTCTGACCTTCTTGAGCTGACACCCATGATTAGACAGCACTTACACCAGACATAAACAAATCCCTGACTTATTAATCAGACAGCCAATGACCTGACATTTAATCCAGCCACACAGTCAGCAGTGACATGAATATATGTAATACTTCCTGACCTGACGTCAGATGGGCTGACTGACGGGACCAAAAAACAATATGTCAGACAGGAAAATGACAGACATTACTTCGGTGATGTACAAATACTACCATCAACAGTTACAAATGCTGTCAGTCTCTTGGCCCAAAGCTCGCACACAGTCATTCAGTTACCAGGTGACTGTGAGTACATAGTGGTATTTCTCTACGACTCTGTACTGTCCATGATAAAAGGCAAAATATCTTAAGTCACATAAAAAGATTAATATTGGATTAGGTTAGGTTAAGTTACGTTAAGTTAGGAGACCACAAAGAACACGATAAAACACAAAATACCTAAAGTGAAAAAAAAAAATATGAATTTATTTTTCATCATTATTCGATGTTTTATGCCTCACCTAACCTAACCTAACCTCACCTAACCTAACCTAACCTCACCTCACCTGGCTGGGTTTATTATCTCTTAATGTGAGCAGGTGGAGTGAGGCAGCCATGATAAGTGAAGGTAATAATGCTGGTAAGAGGATATATTCTGCGAAGGAAAATTCATTTACTGAACGTTCTTAGGAAACTTTTTCTCTCTCAAGTATATAGTCGGGTGGGGAGGAGGGGGTGGGGAGGAGGAAGGGTGGGGAGGAGGGGTGGAGGAAGGGGAGGAGGGATGGGGAGGAGGGGGAGGAAGGAGGAGGGAGACGGTGCACAATGAATCAAAACTAAAGAAAAAAAAACATCAGTGAAGTAACTGAGTTATAAGTCTCCAACTGTTGGGTTGACGTTCATGTGTCTGAGACCTGGCTCCAGTGGAGCGACGTAACACACACGGAGCCACCACTGAGTAACGTACACCCCTCCCTCTCACCCTCCCCTGTACACCCTCTCTCCCCTGTACCTCTCCCCCCCTGCACACCCCCCCCCTCCCTCCCTCCCCCCTCCCCCTGCACACCCTCCTCCTCACACCCCCTCCCTCCCCCCCCCCCTCCCTCCTCAGCACCCCTCTCCTCCTCCCTGTACACCCTCCCTATCCATCACACCCTGACACCCCTCACACCTACTGACACCCCCCACACCCTGACACTCCCCACACCTCCTGACACCCCCCACACCCTCCTGACACTTCCACACACCTACTGACACCCCCACACCTCCTGGACACCCCACACACCTCCTGACACTCTCCACACACTACTGACACTCCCCACACTCCTGACACCCCCCCACACCTCCTGACACTCCCCCACACCTCCTGACACTCCCCACATCAACCTGACACTCCCCCCACATCTCGACACTCCCTCACCCCTACTGACAATCCCCCACACCTCCTGACACTCCCCCACACCTCCTGACAGTACATCAGTCACAGTGGAAGTATCGTCATCGTGATCGACCGACTATTGACTCAGCTGAATGTCTAAGTGACCCAGACTGACTGATGTAATGTAAGTGATGAAGTGTGACTGATGTATTGTGACTGGCAGTGAGTAAGTGGCGGGGTGTTGTGAGGTTACTGGACCGTGTGACTGTGAGGCGACAGGTTTGACCGTGTGACTGAGGCGACAGGTTTGACCGTGTGACTGGTACAGGGTGAGGTGACAGGTCTGACGGTGTGACTGGTACAGGGTGAGGTGACAGGTCTGACGGTGTGACTGGTACAGGGTGAGGTGACAGGTCTGACGGTGTGACTGGTACAGGGTGAGGTGACAGGTCTGACAGTGTGATTAGCTGGCTCCTGGTGTGTAACAACTGTATCGACCTTCACGCTGCCTGACAATAATGTTGGTGTTTAGGCGTCGTAAAATAACACAACCTAACCTAAAACAACTGACCTCATTCCCCTTCACAGGTTCCTTTACACGACTGAGAGGAACGTGTGCGTGTGTGTGTCTCTCCACAGATAACAACACACAAACATCTTTATCGAAACGTCCTGTACAACAAAGCCGATTATCTCTCTCACCAAAAGGCTTGTAAGACTCACCCACACAGCCTTATATATGACACCAGCAACTGTTATCACTCACGCAGCTTCGTCGCTCAATACAAGGAGAAGAGTTATGGCTCGTGGCTTGACGTTTCGCAAACCTCAAGATTGATGTGTAAGAGTTAGGAGGTTAAACATATTGGCCTCACTGTCGACCACAACTCATACCAAAACTTATGGTTCTTGATTATACTTATTTTGTTATGTCACTGTGATATTATGTTCCAGCCAACTAATTTTTTTTTTCCTTTTTTGTATTCAGTGGAACGTAATTGACACAGTGAACGTCTCTCTCTCTCTCTCTCTCTCTCTCTCTCTCTCTCTCTCTCTCTCTCTCAACACTGATTCTCAAAGCCAAGGAAACCAAAATGAAATGAAGACACAAGAAAAGGAGAGATGATTTTATCCTCTCAGCGTTTCTGTCAGCTCTACCGCCCACATATAAATGATGAACACCGAAGGATAACCACCCATTGAGATATATATGTAAATTAAGCCTCCAATCTCCTATATAATGAACACAAAAGACAGCCATCAGCCTATATATATATCATCTAGGGACGAATGGTAGCAGTCAATGGTGGAACTTATGTTCTCTTGGATAGGTTTGACAGCTCGACTCACTGGCCTCGGAGATATGGTGACGCCCGCACTCCCATGCGATCATACCTCAGTTAGGGAAAGAATGAGAACGCCTTTACCTCAGTTAGGGAGAGAATGAGAACGCCTTTACCTCAGCTCGGGAGAGAATGAGAACGCCTTTACCTCAGTTAGGGAGAGAATGAGAACGCCTTTACCTCAGCTCGGGAGAGAATGAGAACGCCTTTACCTCAGCTCGGGAGAGAATGAGAACGCCTTTACCTCAGCTCGGGAGAGAATGAGAACGCCTTTACCTCAGTCCGTCCGTAGATCAGTGTGGGACTGGGTGGCACGTCGTCCCCTGGTCACACCAATGAGAGGTCCTGGTGTCGCTCCTCTACTCTAACTATTCTTCCTGCAGTGCTTGAGTCAAGTGTGAGAGTCAAGTGTGAGAGTCAAGTTTGAGAGTCAAGTGTCAGAGTCAAGTGTGAGAGTCAAGTGTGAGAGTCAAGTGTCAGAGTCAAGTGTCAGAGTCAAGTGTCAGAGTCAAGTGTCAGAGTCAAGTGTCAGAGTCAAGTGTGAGAGTAAAGTGTGAGTCAAGTGTCAGGGTCAAGTGTGAGAGTCAAAGTGTGAGAGTCAAGTGTGAGAGTCAAGTGTCAGAGTCAAAGTGTGAGAGTCAAAGTGTGAGAGTCAAGTGTGAGAGTCAAGTGTGAGAGTCAAGTGTGAGAGTCAAGTGTGAGAGTCAAAGTGAGAGAGTCAAGTGTCAGAGTCAAGTGTCAGAGTCAAGTGTGAGAGTCAAGTGTCAGAGTCAAAGTGTGAGAGTCAAGTGTAAGGGTCAAGTGCCAGTGTCAGAGTCAAGTGTGAACATACATACATACAGTACATGATGCAGACAGCACTGAGAGCCCTAGAGAGTAGCTCACCTGTCTCCTTCCTCTTCACACTCTTCCCTCACCCATGTTAGGTGTCTCGTATCATCATCATCATCATCATCATCATCATCATCATCATCATCATCATCATCATTATTTTTATTAGTTGTTGTTTTTCTTTTGGTTCCAATTCGCTTTAATTTTCTTAGTACAGAAAAATTTTTGCTAACGATCCCCTTGATGCGATTTTGTTTGTCGTGGGTAAACAGAACACCAGTCATGTCATCTATAACCAAATCGACCAGAAATAACCTGATTTACGCTAACTTACTGAAAATAAATGACTGAAAGCACTAAAATATAAAAATAAGTATAAACGTTCTGAAAAACAAAAGAGGGTTTCTATACACGTTCGTAAATCATCCAATATTTTACACCCTTTACTTATGACTGTCTCACACACGAACGTCAGTGGTGTATATTGATTGACACAGATCTTTGGAGGAAGGCTAACTGAGCAGGGTTCACATGGTAGGATTCGGATAGGTGGCTCACAAGGATGGGTTCAGATGGCAGGATTTGAATAGGTGGTTCACAAGGATGGGTTCAGATGGGTGGTTTACAAGGAAGGATTCACATGGAAGGTTCGGATGGTCGGTTTACAAGGAAGGGTTCATATGGCAGGGTTCATAAGGAAAGATTCAGAAAGGAGCTCTACAAAGGGAGATACTATAGACACAGAGGTTCTGATGAAGTGTTTACGTGGAGGTTCGCGAGAAAAAGGTTCACACGGAAGGTTCATAAGGAGAGATTCACACGTTGAGTTCAAAATAAATGATTCACAATAGAAGTTTCAAAAGGCAATATTCGCACAGGGTTCGTTTGTCCTCTAAGGTTCACAAGGAAGACTCTCTCTCTCTCTCCACGCATGTAGGTGAGTCGGTGGGGAAGATCTGAGCCATAAGACAGGATATATACGGTCTGAGGGAAGGAAAAATCATAGAGGATGTATCTTAGTTATATATTTGATGGTAAACTTAACAGAATTTCCGGAGCGTTTCTTACCCCCTGTCCTCCTCCCTAACCCCTCTTCCCACCTCTCCCCTCCCTCCCTTCCCCCTCTCTCTCCCTTTCCCCCGCCCCTCCCCCTCTCTCCCCTTCCCACTCCTTAAGTCACCTCGCTCGCTCTGGAAGTCTTGACGAAAATGGAAGTGTGTGACGTATTTTGAAGACGGTGAATGACGCGATACTGAAACAGCGATTTTTGAGGCGTTAGTTCCCCGCCACAGTCGTTCATTTGGACCATCTTTTAAAGCTTCGTTCAGTTAGCTGGGGAGAGGGAGGAGGTATAAACAGTATTAGTTCACAATATGGTGGACGATACTCAAGATTTTGATGATACTG
Organism: Homarus americanus; assembly: GCF_018991925.1. Classification (NCBI taxonomy): domain Eukaryota; kingdom Metazoa; phylum Arthropoda; class Malacostraca; order Decapoda; family Nephropidae; genus Homarus; species Homarus americanus. Next base: position 81,897 of record NW_024738187.1, read on the forward strand.
AACGATAGTTATTGAAAAAAGGGAGGAAGAGTGTATAGTTTGCCGTGTTGGGTTACCGCAGGAGTATGAGAGCGTCGAAAATAAGGCATTTGTGTGTAAACGAGGCGCCGCGGACCCACTAAATGGAATCTCACACATTTCAGGATTGTTATGGTTGGGTGATGGTGGCCCAGACGCCAGGGTGTTCCCGCCAAATTAACTATAACTCCTCTGGTGGACCTACGTCATGAGGGGGGGGGAGGGGGGTACGTTATGGGGAGGGATGGGGGTGTATGTTATGGGGGTAGGGGAAGGGAGGTTGGGAGGAGTGGGTGATGGGTCGCGTCATGGGGAGGGAGGAGCAGATGTACGTCATGGGGGGAGGGGGGGGATGTGTTGGGTTGTGGGTTGAGAAAAAAACATGATGATTTACTGTCAAAAAAATAAAAGGTAAATTAACCCAAACGGTCATGTAAATCTCAGACGAGGGTTGAGAAGGTGAAGGTAATATGAAGACAGTATTAAATATTTACCCCGTGGTGGTCTTACGTCACCGGGTCAGGGAGGGAAGAACACGGGGCCGGGGATGGAAGAACACGGAACCAGTGAGGGAAGAACACGGAACCAGGGAGGGAAGAACACGGGGCCAGGGTGGGAAGTACCGGGCCAAAGGTGGAATCACTGGGACAGGGAGGGAAGCACGGGGGAATTTACCTACAGAAAAACACGTTGAATTAACCAAGCAGGTGTAATAACTGTCTGGGAGGGGCGGACTACACGAGATGAGGAGCAATATTATCAAAATATTAACTACTTTGTAATTCCTCTCACGAGTTATGTCAAGGGGAGAGGAAGATTTACCCGCGAGATAATTAACAGGAGAAATATTACTTAACCAAAGACGGTGTATGGGAGGACAGGTGAAGGCTACTGAAAGTGAATGTGGAATTACTAAATAATTAAGAATAATTCTCCCGGTTGGGCCAGAGAAGGGAAGAGAGAGAGAGAGAGAGAGAGAGAGAGAGGATGTAGAAAAGAGAGAGATGAGGTAGAGTCATGAGGTAGAGAAAGAGAGAGAGACAAGGGGTAGAGAGAGAGACTTGAGGTAGATAAAGAGAGAGAGATAAGGTAGAGAAAGAGGAAGAGAAATACTATAAAAGTGTCACTATTGAAACACAATGAGTGGAGGAACACAGGTGAGGCGCCTCAGTAACACTCACACTTGGATACTGGAATATATCTACACACCTGAGGGGGGAGGAGGAGGGGGGGGGGAGAAGGAGGAGGGGGGGAGGAGGAGGGGGGGAGAAGGAGGAGGGGGGGAGAAGGAGGAGGGGGAGGAGGATATACTGAGGCCATTGTTACTTTGTATTTATTCCTGGTAATATATTTAAGAGAAGAGAATTTGTGTCAAGTAACCTAACCTAACCTAACCTAACCTAACCTAACCTTGAGATAGTGGCAAGGGCGAGTGAATTAAAGATGAGGAATAGTCAGTCAGACCCGTGCAAGATACAACGACCGGGAGCCAGGCCAGTCATAACCACCCACACACACACACACACACACACACACACACACACACATTGGGAATGTCTATGAACTTCCACACAGCTTTTCTGGTTTCTCAAGACGCTATATGAAGCTGTTTTATATGTTAGTCGATCCAGTGCGGTGCCAGATAATTCCCTCACTAAAAATATCACGAAAATCATTCAATTCTTTCCTGTTTTGTGGAAATTAACACCCAATTGACTTTTAACACTACACAGCGGATGGTTGATCGTGAAATTCCGGTTTTACTTGACAATCGACATGCTGACGATGCTGACTAGGTGGTATTGCTTCTGAATTTGTAGCTTATTTACACCAAGTCGTGGCTGACGAGGTGGTGGGGTTAGCAGTCTGTGTTTTGATTGCCAGCCGCCGGAGTTGTTTTCCTGTTGTGGGTTATTTGACGATGTGTGGTGAGTCTTTTGTCCACAGTGAATCTTCTCTACTGTATTCCTAGCTGAGTCAATTTTTTTTTCAGTATAAGATACAAAGAGACAAACTTCATTGACTATTTCTTCTTCTACAAATTTAAAGATAATGTTAAATTCCTCCTTAACAAAGTAAAATTATAATGTACAATCGACCAAAAAAAAAAACCTTACCATACAAAATTGTGTTAATAAAATATGACACAAAGAACGAAGGAGTCGCAGTGTTCATTCTGAAATTCATCGATCACCCCAGTACAGAAAGTTTCTTCTCTATATATTAATCACCATCTCATCCACGTATAATCTCCGTATCATAAACAAAAACTGATATTTCGAAATGGGCATAATTTTTACGCCATCTGTAGTTATGAATAAAATATAACCAAATACAATCAAACTATGGAAATACATTAAAAATCATATAATATACAGAAATAAGAGACAAATATATTTAAAGAACTCCAAGAAATACTTACAAAAAATAAATAAAAATATACACTCAACACAGACATGAATCCCAGAAAAAAAAATGTTCTTGTAAATCTGACCAAAGGTTGTTCAAACGTCTTCCATATTATATACAGTGACATCTATATAAACACGTGGGAGATAAAATGGGAAAAGTGAGAAGGACATTGGTGGAGGAGACGAGAACAGCGGCGGGGAGAGTTTCCGTAAAAGAGAGAAGGAAGAAATATATCAACAACACGACAGTCAATTGTTTTGGAGATGAGGGGCGTCGCCATGTCTGCTATAGTTCACTAAATCTTACGATATCTCCATTTTTTCTTCTATTTACGATTAATTCTTGTTCTATCCTTCTATTCTTTATTTACTCCGTCTTCTTTATCAACTGTCCTATATCTTATTTCTATATAATTTTCGTCTTTATATTTGTTATAGGTATTGTCTTATAGATGAAAGATACACGTATATACAACACATGTCTTTATGTCTTCCTTCTTCAGGTAGTTCCTCCGGCAGGTCTCTTCCACAGTGGTTCTGGACCTCCTGCCATCTCTTGACAGCTTCTCACATATGTCACTCCAGCTGAAGGCCTTCCCGCGTCTTGGTGCTCTCTCTCTCTCTCTCTCTCTCTCTCTCTCTCTCTCTCTGTCTCTCTCTCGTCAGATCTCAGCAGAAGGCAACCGACCAACTCTACACAGATGAGAAACCACAGAAAATGTTTACTTCAAGAATCAACTTTTGACACTACATCACGAACGAACACACAAACGCCCATCAATCCACCCACCCAGCCCCACACCCACCCAGCCCCACACCCACACACACACTCGTTACAACTATTACACCCCAAACACATCACCACTACCAGTCATAAACCAGGTATCAACACACTACCCCAGACAACCTGTAATTATTACCTGGTTTATCTGACCATTAAATACATATCAAATGCACAAGAAGCTTTTACGGTTCATAAAACAAGACCAACGCACGAGGCTGCCACGCTACCCGGCCAGGGGGAACACAGCTGATATGTTCACTGATAGTAATTGTCTGGTTTCCACGTCGGCTACAACACATATGAGTTTGTATGTTTGTTTATCTTTGGTTTTCGCTGCGTTTCAATTATTATCACACGCACACACACACACACACACACACACACACACACACACACACTCTTCTCCCTTCAACAGCAAGTGTCTAGGGGTCGTATAAACTGTAGGTAAGATCCTGGGAGGCAGAAACTCTTCATACACGGGATGTTGTCTTAATTCCTCCACCACATAAAGACAATCACTGATGCTCCTTCCTGCTAGGTAAAGGCTGAAGCTCTATCGCCCTTGATTAGAATTAGCATGTCTCCTGGTTAACAGACCCAGCCCCTGGGTTTGTCAGTTCGTGTTTAGCGACGGCGAGGGAGAGTCTTCGCCCTCCCCCTGTGATGAGAGACGTCTCATTGTGGCTGTCTCTCTATCCTGAGTCTCTGTAATGACGAAGAGGAACAAAGAGCCAGACTATGACATGTATAGTAGGCTATATTACAGCCTCCTTCATTAATGCCAGATATTATCTTCGTCTTCAGGGACCAGGGATTATTGCTTTACTTTGTGAGTCTGACTGTGCTTGTGTCTGTACGTATGTATAGCTGTCCCTCCCTCACGCATCGTCTTCCCTCCCTTACACACACCTCCCTCCCTCCCTTACACACGTACTGTCCTATATGGTGTTATTAAGGGTGAAAATTTTATTCTGAGACCATTTTCTTCTGTACTTGTCGTGGAGTGTGTGTGTGTGTGTGTGTGTGAGACAATACCACCACCTCTCTTTCCTCTCCTCACCTTATATCACCTCACATTTTTCTTCTCAATATACCCCCCCCCCCACACACACACCCTGTATAGGAAACATGACAAGAATTAAATTTGTTTACGTCACTCAACTCTCTCCCCGGCGTTTGTGTCACCTCTAAGACGTTCATATTGGTTACCTTGGTTCTTCTCGGAGCCCTCACTAGTTTCTTCACCAACGTCACACCTCAAAAGATTGAATTTTACACAATGTCAATATGTATTATGTGGTCTGGTCTGGTTGGGTCGAGATCGGGTCTTTCTTTCTCTCTTGGATAAATAAGAACAGCCACTCAACAAAGGCTCTCTCATCATATTTGTTCCCACTTTGTTCACCCCTTCACATATCCACCAAAGTTCATCGCCAGACCACGTGTCATGTTGAGCCTCTTCTCCGTATTCCGTCTGTGTTGTTGAAGTGATCGGAGTTCATTGAACCTCTGTGAACCTACATGGGGGCTGAAAGGGCTAACTGGCCAGAAACAAGTTTTTCTTCTTGGTAAATGTTATAAATTCGTCTGATCTTTTGATAGTCGTGGAATATAAGTCTTTATTTTGATTTTACGGTAGAATTTTTCATTTTTGGGGTGTGACGTACGGTGCACCATGACGCACGGTACATCATGACGCACGGTACAATTATGACGCACGGTACATCATGACGCACGGTACACCATGACGCACGGTACATCATGACGCACGGTACACCATGACGCACGGTACACCATGACGCACGGTACACCATGACGCACGGTACACCATGACGCACGGTACACTGTGACGTAACTATTGTGTGTGGATGGTAGTCGGTGCTTATATCATAGACATAAACAAATACTATTAAATGTACATACAAAAGTCAGCTGAATATAGCAGAAAATGTAACCTGTATTTAACCTGTATTTAACCTGTATTTGTTGTTTAATATGACCTCACCGTGTGGAGGTCTCTCGCCCCGATGGCCTTAACCTTGAATTAGTTTAGGTTTTATCTTCAACTTCGCCTCTATACCATCTGTTTGTTGTGTCCCTCTTGCCTGTAATTCTGAGGTGGATAAGGCCGAAAATATTACATAATGAGTCTAACTTAACACACTTATTGTCAATGCTCTCTTGAGTGTATCTTCCAAACGGGTGTTGAAAAGTACACGATAGTATGATAGTTCCTTATCTTACATCCTCACCCATCTAGATAAGACTCCCTGATTCCTCCATGTGTCCCGACAACACAACACATTTTCTCATAAAAAAGGCTTCTGTTAACTATATCCGGTGCACATGACGTCCCACTTCAGTCAATATTTTCTGAAGTGTTTTTACTGTTACATGGAACGTCTTATAAAGGTTCACAATAAACATTATTCTGGCATTATCTTGATGGTTTTTTTACACAATTTTGTTTTAGATTTGAAGTGAAGTGTCTCAGGACAGAGGCACACAACTCTCTTCCTTTTGTCGACACTCGGGGTGCACAGTCTTCTCCTGTAATACCATCAGCATAACTTTAGATGCGATACAAGTGTGATGGTATGTAACACCTCCCTGTATTTGCCTGGAAATTGTTGTGAAAATGAAGTGCTTCCAGACCTACACTACAGCCCCTCTCGCTTCCTACAATCCAGAGTTTGTCACACTAAGCCAACTTTGTGTGTATGTGCTTTCTATGTGAGTGTTGCCTCAGAGCTCCGGCATTCACTAACTTTAAACATGTCCACCTCACCCCATACACAAATGCCTCCCTCCCATAAACTTTTCCCTCCCTTCTCATACACATCTCCCTCCTGCCTCCCTACACCTAAGAAATATAACATACATCTAAGTAACATCACATACATCTAAGTAACATCACATACATCTAAGTAACAACACATACATCTAAGTAACATCACATACATATAAGTAACATCACATACATCTAAGTAACATCACATACATCTAAGTAACAACACATACATCTAAGTAACAACACATACATCTAAGTAACATCACATACATCTAAGTAACATCACATACATCTAAGTAACAACACATACATCTAAGTAACATCACATACATCTAAATAACATCACATACATCTAAGTAACAACACACATCTAGTACATCACATACATCTAAGTAACATCACATACATCTAAATAACAACATACATCTAAGTAACATCACATACATCTAAGTAACATCACATACATCTAAGCAACAACACATACATCTAAGTAACACATCACATACATCTAAGTAACAACACACATACATCTAAGTAACATCACATACATTCAAGTAAACAACACATACATCTAAGTAACAACACATACATCTAAGTAACATCACATACCTCTAAGTAACATTACATTCATCTAAGTAACATCACATACATCTAAGTAACAACACATACATCTAAGTAGCATCACATACATCTAAGTAACAACACATACATCTAACTAACAACACATACATCTAAGTAACAACACATACATCTAAGTAACAACACATACATCTAAGTAACAACACATACATCTAAGTAACATCACATACATCTAAGTAACAACACATACATCTAAGTAACATCACATACATCTAGGTAACATCACATACATCTAAGTAACAACACATACATCTAGGTAACATCACATACATCTAAGTAACAACACATACATCTAGGTAACATCACATACATCTAAGTAACATCACATACATCTAAATAACAACACATACATCTAAGTAACATCACATACATCTAAGTAACATCACATACATCTAAGTAACAACACATACATCTAAGTAACATCACATACATCTAAGTAACAACACATACATCTAAGTAACATCACATACATCTAAGTAACAACACATACATCTAAGTAACAACACATACATCTAAGTAACATCACATACCTCTAAGTAACATTACATTCATCTAAGTAACATCACATACATCTAAGTAACAACACATACATCTAAACAACACATATGCATCTCAAGTGGCATCCACATGCATCTAGTAACCATACGTGGGTATCATATCATTAACAACACAGCATCTGAAAGTGCAACACATACATCTGAAAGTAACAACACACACATCTAAAGTAACATCACATGCATCTAGTAACATCACATGCATCTAAGTAACAACACATACATCTAAGTAACATCACATACCTCTAAGTAACATTACATTCATCTAAGTAACATCACATACATCTAAGTAACAACACATACATCTAAGTAGCATCACATACATCTAAGTAACAACACATGCATCTAAGTAACATCACATATATCTAAGTAACAACACATACATCTAAGTAACATCACATACATCTAAGTAACATCACATACATCTAAGTAACATCACATACATCTAAGTAACAACACATACATCTAAGTAACATCACATACATCTAAGTAACATCACATACATCTAAGTAACATCACATACATCTAAGTAACAACACATACATCTAAGTAACATCACATACATCTAAGTAACATCACACATGCATCTAGTGACAACACGTACGTCTGAGTGACATCACGCACATCAAAGTTAATAGCATACGTCACAAGTGGCGTCGCATCCGGTAAACAACACATACGTCTGGTAACATCACATGCATCTAGTGACTTAACACATGCATCTATGATGACGACACATGCATCTAGAAATCGGCATCATGCCTCTAAAAGTAACATTACATTCCATCTAAGTAACATCCATACATCCTAAGAAACAGCAACACATGCATCTAGTGGCATCACATACAACTAAGTGACATCACATGCCTCTAGTAACAACACATGCATCTAGTAACAACACATACATCTAAGTAACATCCACACATACCTCTAAGTAACATTACATTCATCTAAAGTAACATCACATACATCTAAGTAACATCACATACATCTAAGTAACATCACATACATCTAAGTAACGGCATACATCTAAGTAACATCACATGCATCTAAGTAACGGCATACATCTAAGTAACATCACATGCATCCTAAGTAACATCACATATATCTAAAACAACACATACATCTAGGTAACATCACATGCATCTAAAGTAACATCACATACATCTAGTAACAACACAAACATCTAAGTAAACAACATCACATACATCTAAGTAACATCACATACATCTAAGTAACATCACATACATCTAAGTAACATCACATACATCTAAGTAACAACACATACATCTAAGTAACAACACATACATCTAAGTAACATAACATACATCTAAGTAACAACACATACATCTAAGTAACAACACATACATCTAAGTAACATCACATACATCTAAGTAACAACACATACATCTAAGTAACAACTCATACATCTAAGTAACAACACATACATCTAAGTAACATCACATACATCTAAGTAAATAACACATACATTCAAGTAACATCACATACATCTAAGTAAATAAACATACATCTATAACAACACATACATCTGCTAAACATCACATACCTCTAAGTACATTATATTCATCTAAGTAACATCACATACATCAAGTAAACAACACATACATCTAAGTAGCATCACATACAACTAAGTAACATCACATACCTCTAAGTAACAACACATACATCTAAGTAACAACACATACATCTAAGTAACATCACATACCTCTAAGCAGCACATATCTATCTAAGCAACATCACATACATCTAAGTAACATCACATACATCTAAGCAATATCACATACATCTAAGTAACAACACACATCTAAGTAACATCACATACATTCAAGTAACAACACATATCTAAGTAACATCACATACATCTAAGTAACATCACATACATCTAAGTAACAACACATACATCTAAGTAACATCACATACATCTAAGTAACATCACATACATCTAAGTAACATCACATACATCTAAGTAACATCACATATATCTAAGTAACAACACATACATCTAAGTAACATCACATACATCTAAGTAACATCACATACATCTAAGTAACATCACATACATCTAAGTAACATCACATACATCTAAGTAACAACACATACATCTAAGTAACATCACATACATCTAAGTAACATCACATACATCTAAGTAACATCACATACAACATCACATACATCTAAGTAACAACACATACATCTAAGTAACATCACATACATCTAAGTAACATCACATACATCTAAGTAACATCACATACATCTAAGTAACATCACATATATCTAAGTAACAATACATACATCTAAGTAACATCACATACATCTAAGTAACATCACATACATCTAAGTAACATCACATACATCTAAGTAACATCACATACATCTAAGTAACAACACATACATCTAAGTAACAACACATACATCTAAGTAACAACACATACATCTAAGTAACATCACATACATCTAAGTAACATCACATACATCTAAGTAACATCACATACATCTAGGTAACATCACATACATCTAAGTAACAACACATACATCTAAGTAACATCACATACATCTAAGTAACATCACATACATCTAAGTAACATCACATACATCTAAGTAACATCACATACATCTAAGTAACATCACATACATCTAAGTAACAACACATACATCTAAGTAACAACACATACATCTAAGTAACATCACATACAACTAAGTAACAACACATACATCTAAGTAACATCACATACATCTAAGTAACAACACATACATCTAAGTAACATCACATACATCTAAGTAACATCACATACAACTAAGTAACAACACATACATCTAAGTAACATCACATACAACTAAGTAACAACACATACATCTAAGTAACAACACATACATCTAAGTAACAACACATACATCTAAGTAACAACACATACATCTAAGTAACATCACATACATCTAAGTAACATCACATACATCTAAGTAACATCACATACATCTAAGTAACATCACATACATCTACCCAAGTAACATCATTGAGTTAAGCCAGTGGTGTTGTACAAATAACCCAACTTATGAACTAACGCTATAAAAGAAATGATTCCCGTTGGTAAGAGAGACAGACAGACTGTGTTGTTCCTTCTACTCTTAGACACATTTCCTCACATTTCCTGTTTCCGGCAGAGTCACAAGGCCTCCCAACATTGCCGAGGTCTTGTTCACTCTCCTACGACCTCACTTTTAAACCTTTCTGCCACAGTGTCAAGAGTTACACACAGACTTACACCAGTTAACTTTTGTAACTCTTGGGTAGAAATGTTTGGAATGGTGATGAATGATTGATTACACTGTGGATAGATCAATACAGGAGTTGTCTTATTATTCCTGTTCATAAAGTTTTTTAATCATCATCAAAATTATCTAACTCAAAACTTAACCTAACTCATAACTTAAATTAACTCCTAACCTAACCTAACTCCTAACTTAACCTAACTCCTAACCTAACCTAACTCCTAACCTAACTCCTAACTTAACCTAACTCCTAACCTAACCTAACTCCTAACCTAACTCCTAACTTAACCTAACTCCTAACCTAACTCCTAATTTAACCTAAAACCTAACTCCTAACTTAACCTAACTCCTAACCTAACTCCTAATTTAACCTAACTCCTAACCTAACTCCTAACTTAACCTAACTCCTAACCTAACTCCTAATTTAACCTAACTCCCTAACCTAACTCATAACTTAACCTAACTCATAACTTAACCTAACTCATAACTTAACCTAACTCATAACCTAACCTAACTCATAACTTAACCTAACTCATAACCTAACCTAACCCACAACACAGATATATTACAACACGGAAATATTACATCACACGGAGGCCCAACCAGTAAACAACAAAGTAAACACAAACAGGTTGATTTCTCTCTCGTTACCTGTACTAATTAACACTCACCTGTATGAAGCGATGGTGAAGGTGTCGGGGTAGTCACTATCACTCACTATCTTATGTAAGTCACTATCATAGTCTTAATTTTTCCTTATTTTTTTTCCAACTAATAAAATTGTCACAGTAATATATGTAAGCTATTTTTACATGACTTATTATTTTTTTCTAATGCACTATAACAGCACTGTATTTTGTCCAGTTCACTATAACATCACTGTATTTTGTCCAGTTCACTATAACATCACTGTATTTTGTCCAGTTCACTATAACAGCACTGTTTTCTGTCCAGTTCACTATAACATCACTGTATTTTGTCCAGTTCACTATAACATCACTGTATTCTGTCCAGTTCACTATAACATCACTATATTTTGTCCAGTTCACTATAACAGCACTGTTTTCTGTCCAGTTCACTATAACATTACTGTATTCTGTCCATTTCACTATATCACTGTATTTTGTCCAGTTCACTATAACATCACTGTATTTTGTCCAGTTCACTTTAACATCTCTGTATTTTGTCCAGTTCACCATAACATCACTGTATTTTATCCAGTTCACTATAACAGCACTGTATTTTGTCCAGTTCACTATAACATTACTGTATTCTGTCCATTTCACTACATCACTGTATTTTATCCAGTTCACTATAACAGCACTGTATTTTGTCCAGTTCACTATAACATCACTGTATTCTGTCCATTTCACTACATCACTGTATTTTGTCCAGTTCACTATAACATCACTGTAGTTTGTCCAGTTCACTATAACATCACTGTATTTTGTCCAGTTCACTGTAACATCTCTGTATTCTGTCCATTTCACTACATCACTGTATTTTGTCCAGTTCACTATAACATCACTGTAGTTTGTCCAGTTCACTATAACATCACTGTATTCTGTCCATTTCACTATATCACTGTATTTTGTCCAGTTCACTATAACATCACTGTATTCTGTCCAGTTCACTATAACATCACTATATTTTTATATTTTGTCCAGTTCACTATAACATCACTGTATTTTGTCCAGTTCACTATAACATCACTATATTTTGTCCAGTTCACTATAACATCACTGTATTCTGTCCAGTTCACTACATCACTATATTTTGTCCAGTTCACTATAACATCACTGTATTCTGTCCAGTTCACTATAACATCACTATATTTTGTCCAGTTCACTATAACATCACTATATTTTGTCCATTTCACTATAACATCACTGTATCCTGACCGTCACTACGTAATATCATTCACAAAATCGCTGAACGAACAAGAACTCCACAACACTTACCACAATGGTATTTAAAGTGTAGTAAATGTCCTTGAGCGCTTTAAATCAATACCTTTCTTTAACTCTCACCTTACGGGGTCATCAATGCTTACCTACAAATGGCCAGTATTTTCAGAACTGTCAGGAGCAGAAGAAAAGAGTCCGTACTGTACGAAATATCAAGAGGAAATGCCAGAGTTAAATGTTCCTCCTCGTATTCTCTGACATATTCATAATAAATAAAAAGATGGGCAACTTGATGAAGATTTCTGTTGATGTATGTACAAAAGTTATTCAACTCACCGCTAGAGGCGCTGACTTTCGTTTGTTGTCTGTTTATGCTTCACCTCTTAAAACACACACACACACACACACACACACACTTTCCTAACATCATTACTCAAATATAATAAAGTTTTTTTTTTTATCTCGTTTCGTTTAGTACAGTTTATTTGGTGTGGCTTCATATGTCACCCAGTTGAAGCATCACTCATCCTGCACTGTGTTCCTTGTCTCGTCTCTGCTCTTACACTTATGTCTACCTGGTCATATTATATCAACCATTCCCCTCCCCCTATCCCCACCCCACCCACCCTTCCCTCCCCGTCTCCCCTCCCTCTTTCCCCCCAACCCCCCCCACCCCACCTCCCAAAGTTCTTTTCTAAATATATATTTTTCCGGGAATCGGTACTGAGGGAGTGGTGGACAAGAACAGGCCCCTACGTCACTGGTTACAAATGTCATGAAGGAAGTTGGTTTCCTTCCTTCCTTCATTCCTTCCTTCCCTTCAAGTTCCTGTTTGTTCTAAGTCTTGTAGCTTCCTCCTCTCGCTTCATCCTCCTTCCCTCATTCTTCCCTCCCCTCCTCCCTACTCCATCCATCCTTCCTCATTCTTCCTCCTCCCTCCCCTACCTCCATCCCTCCTTCCCTCATTCCTTCCCTCCCTCCTACTCCCTCCCTCCCCTCCCTCCCCTACCTCCATCCTCCCTCCCTCCCCTACCTCCCATCCCCTCCCTCCCTCCCTACCTCCATCTCTCCTTCCTCATTCCTTCCTCCTCCCTCCCCCTACTCTCCTCCCTCCCTCCCCTCCCCTACCTCCATCCCTCCTCCCTCCCCTCCTCCCCTCCCTCCCCACCTCCATCCTCCCCTCCCTCCCTCCCTCCCTCCATCCCTCCTTCCCTCATTCCTTCCCTCCCTCCCTCCCTACACTCCATCCTCCCTCCCTCCTCCCTACCTCCGGCCCTCCTCCTCCTCCCCTACCTCCATCCTCCCTCCCTCCCTCCCCTACCTCCATCCCTCCTTCCCTCATTCCTTCCCTCATTCCTTCCCTCCCTCCCTCCCTACCTCCATCCCTCCCTCTGTCCCTGTCGAGGGTGCTTGACCAGACCCACACACTAACGCCTTCAGATGACTGGATGACGCGTTAATCCCTTCAGATAAATCCCATGAAATTCAGTTCCTCGCATACGAAACAAAATTCATCCTGGGTTTTACAGAGACTCGCGTGAATTACAGTAATCTGGTGCTGCTGGAATGGAAAATACAGAACCGTGTAATCTGGGTGATACAGAGGGGTGTAAGCTGGTTAAAAATTACAAAGGATTTATTCGACTAAATTTACTGTATGTGTGTGTATGTTGCCCTGATTATACAGTGAGTGTTTGTGCTGTAATAACTGGGACCTGTGTTGATAAAGTTAAGTGTAATTTTGTGATGTACTTTTGTGTTCTTGCTGTAATCAATGTAATTATTTTTGTGTCTAATTTAGGGATTGATGTAATGTCAAGGCTTATATATCACCGTCAGATTACTACCTAATCTAACCTAACCTAACAACCTAACCTAACCTAATAACCTAACTCTAAATAGCTTAACCTAATAACCTAACCTAACCTAATATACCCTAATAGAATAGGTTAGGTTAGGTTAAGGTAGGTTGGGTTAGGTTAGGTTAAGGTAGGTTGGGTTAGATATACTAATACTCTCCACTTAAAGCTTTTGTTTAATTATCGTCATTTGCATACCTACGTAATATATTGACATCATCACTATAACACAAGTATCCCCAAACTACTGCTGCTGTCATTTCCATAAACACTGTATTTGTTCGTTATAATCTGCGTCATTATTTACTATAGTTTTGTGTACTAACTCCACTTAGTGTTATAGAACCTCATACGCTTCAGGTAAACACTGCACTGAGCATTGCTGTGATCACTACCACCAAAATCGACAACCAATTTCAAACACTCTACAACCAAACATTATCTAAACCCAATTATATGTAACCAATTAACAACTCGATTCATTAAGGTTCACCATTGTTGCCTGTCTGTACCTGCGTCATTAGCGGGTAGGTGAAACAAAACACAGCGGTAGTGTTATTAGCTCCACATTGCGCGCCAACACGGGGACGGCGCCAATATGAGCCTAAATTTGCAATGCTGAAAAGTGTACAATTTTAATACTGTACCATCGCCTGTGTTTGTCAGTACACCATACACATTTACACACAAATTTATATACGTGTTAGCACATGTACATCCCTGCCCGAAATTATATATTATCTGTCTGTCTGTCTGTTTGTCTGTCTGTCTTGTATATCTGTCTATGTCTGTCTGTCTGTCTGTCGATGCAATATCTCACGATAAATATCAAATTACAGGTGTGTCTCTACCTGTGTGGCCAACTCATTGATCAGTCAGACATAATACATTAGAACAACTTCACCTGTCTCGCCTCAAGGGGTCTCATCCCCCCCCCCCCTCAGTGACGCCCAGGTAAGCTTAATCTTCAGTCTCTCTATATAATTATATCCAAGACAAGTTGGGTTGGGTTAAGTTAGGTGGTACAAGGAGTTATGATACAGTAACAGCGACTTCTCACATAGATTATTATTAATAGTAGTAGTAGTAGTAGCATTGAGCTGATTGACGTAGTATAAATTGTTCCTACTAATTATATATATATATATATATATATATATATATATATATATATATATATATATATATATATATATATATATATATATATATATATATATATAATAGTTTATACCAAGTATACATACTGTACTGTATATTACTAGTATAATCATAATCTATAAATTTTCAAAGTATAAATATATTGGTTAATATTTGTCTCCCACAGAACAACACTCAAAGGTTTTAAATGTTTATGAGTAATTTAAAAACGAATGAAAAACAAACTATCTAATATCACATTTTTTGTTCTCATCTCATAAAAATTTAAATTAGATCATGAAGTTATGCCAGAGGATGAATAATGCTGCTGCTGCTGCTGCTGCTGCTGCTGCTGCGGCTGCTGCGGCTGCTGCTGCTGCTGCTGCTGCTGCTGCTGCTGCTGCTGCTGCGGCTGCTGCGGCGGCTGCTGCTGCTGCTGCTGCTGCTGCTGCTGCTGCTGCTGCTGCTGCTGCTGCTGCTGCTGCTGCTGCTGCTGCTGCTGCTGCTGCTGCTGCTGCTGTATATGCCAGTGATCTTACGTGTCACTTAGTCTTAGTTCATTTACCTAATGATACGTCTTCATTCTGATGCCAGATTTAAGCAATAACTCAACAATTTCAAGGGTCTATATTACGAGTCTGTCTGTCTGTCTGTCTGTCTGTTTGTCTGTCTGTCTGTGTAAAGAAAAACATTCATAGTATTTTACTTTGTTTAATACCAGATAATTTTATTGAACCCAAAGACTTTACGATCTCAATAAATAAATAAAAATAAAATCAACTCGCTTTTATTTCGTCACCTCTCGACCTCTCCTTGGTGAGTGCTCAAGCCCTGACCTCTCACGGCGCCCTCACAAGACCTCCCAGTGATCGGTAGCCTCTCGCGGGACTCTCTGACTTTTAGTGGAAATCTTGGTTACAAAAGTTTATATTGAAATGAATTTAGTGTTGTGCTGCGCCTTCCTAGAGTTGTCACGGATGTAAAGTTTATTTCGGGAGACTTTACTGATATTTCTTTAACGTTTATGTGTGTGTTTGTATGTGTAACTCTTATGTAGTCTCTCGTTGATGTGTATAAAGTGGTTCATGATATCCACACTGATCCACAGGGCTATACGTGTTAATGCATTTACTAGTATAAGATTATATATTCAGTTGTAACAGTAAATATGCTTGGGTCCAGGGAAGGTTTAAGATACCAGTCAAATACTCATTTACACATAACGTTTTATTCAGCATTACGAGTCATTTAAATACTCCAGGGGAACACTATATAATGCTCACATGTACTTGTTGTCTCCCTCTGTACTACTTCCCACTTGTTACCACGATGAATACAATTATATATCTTGCATATATTATTTATTTTAAGAAAGTCTGGTGAGTTGGTAATTATTAAAAGTTATCACAGGTAATTTTTCATTGAATTTTAATATATCTGAGATTCAAATGAAAGAAAACCTTTACAGTATATATGACCTTATATTCTAGCTCATATATCAAACATATAAGAAATACTTGATGAAATTTCCCTTAGTTCAAAATGCAATATTTTCCTTAACCCTTACACAATGATAAAAAAAAAATCGTCTTTGAAATATTTGGAATTCATAAGACAATCATGTAGTTTAGGTGAGTTTTACATGTAAGAAAATAAGACAAAATAAGACCCCCTAAAAAATAAGACCCTCTAAAAATAAGACCCTCTAAAAATAAGACCCTCTAAAAATAAGACCCTCTAAAAATAAGACCCTCTAAAAATAAGACCCTCTAAAAATAAGACCCCCTGAATATAAGACCCCTAAAATAAGACCCCTAAAAATAAGACCCCCTGAAAATAACAACCAGCTGAAAAAAAAGACCCATTCAAAATAAGACCCCCTGAAAATAAGACCTCAAAATAAGACCCCTAAAAATAAAATCTCCCAAAATAAGACCCCTTCAAAATAAGACCCCCCTCAAAATAAGACCCCCTAAATATAAGACCCCTCAAAATAACAACAATACGCTCTAATTTTTCGGTCTTAGGTAATATATTAACTCTGTCAGTATAAAATTTTATCCAAATGGCCTCGAGAAATGTGTTAGATGAGAAGAAAAGCTTTATTAAATTCTCTCTCTCTAAGATCTTCAGTTTTTTTATCGTCGTCGGGGATTTTGGGGGATTTTGTGTTTGTTTGTTTATTTGTTTGTTTGTTTATTTGTTTGTCTCTGTTCTCGTGTACATAAAGTCTCTCTGTCTCGCCGTCCTCGTGTCTCTCAGCCAATCTTGATGCCGTCCTCGGTACAGAATACAGTGAAACCTCTTTTTAACGGACTGTATAGAGATGAAAGTCCGTTATATATAGTGTCCGTTAGATATCAAACCTCCATCTAGCGGATTATAGGGAGAGAGAAGTCCGTTATATGGAGGTCTCGTTGTTTTACTTCTCTAACAAACGACTGGAGAACCACACTGTCAGACAGGTCAGCAAAGGCGGTAGGAACAGGTGAGTAATTAATCAAGAGAAGGAGAGAGGAAAGACAAAGGGACAGAGGGAGAGACAGACAGGCAGACAGGCAGACAGACAGACAGATAGACAGACAGACAGACAGACAGACAGACAGACAGACGGTTTAGGACAGCAGACGAGGCGGACAGACGGACAGACAGACGGACGGACGGGCGGACGGACGGACGGACGGACGGACGGACAGGACGGACGGACGGATGGACGGACGGCGGATGGACGGACAGGATGAGGGCGGAGATGCGTTGCCATCCTGCCGCCGCCGTCACGTTGCCTGCATCCTGCCGTCATGCCACTGCTGCCGCCACCGTCACCACCACCACCACCACCACCATCACCACCATCCTATCCTACCACCATCATCACCACCATCACCATCACCACCACCACCACCACCACCACCACCACCATCACCACCACCATCATCACCACCATCATCACTATTCTGGTCACATGCCTGAGCCATTAGAGTTCACTATGGGATCAATGGCCTCCTTAACGTATGAATGAGGTAGGGAGGGTTCATGGTGGGGGGGGGAGGATGGGGAGGGATTCATGGTGGGGAGGATGGGGAGTTCATGGTGGGGAGGAGGATGGGGGAGGGTTCATGGTGGGGGGAGGAGGATGGGGGAGGAGGGGGTTCATGAATTAGGGGGGAGGAGGGAGGATGGGGGAGGGTTCATGGTGGGGAGGAGGATGGGGGAGGATGAAGGGGGGCGAGGAATAGGAAGGAGAAAGAGGAGGAAGGGGGTGTGGGAGGAAGAGAGGGGGTCGTGGGAAGGAATCTTGACGTTGTGAGGTTGGGAATTGTAGTGGTCAGTAGAGTGGTGAGGAGAGGAGGTGGTGAGGAGGGTGGTGAGGAGAGGGAGGGAGTGGTGAGGAGAGGAGGTGGTGAGGAGGTCAGGATGGGAGGGGAAAGAAAAAAAGGAGGCAAGCAATGAAGATAAACTTGGAAGATGTAAAATAGATGAGAATGGAATCATATATAAATAAAGTGGATAATAGAGTATAAGAGAGGAGGGTGAGTAAGGAGAGAGGATGACGGAGATGTATGGTGACGTGGAGACAGTGACGGTGATAAATGATGGCAATAAGGAATAAGGGAGAAGAAAGAGCTACACACACACACACACACACACACACACACACACACACACACACACTGTACCTACATTCAAACACATTCAGTAGACCAAACACTTATTTCTGAGACTCACCAAATAAATTCCTATCCTGGACAGCTCAGAATTAATCGGGAGGCAACGTACTGTCCTATACCGTGTGTGTGTGTGTGTGTATGTGTGTGTGTGTGTGTGTGTGTGTGTGTGTGTGCTAGATAACAGACATGGGAGTTGTGTCTGTATTTTTCAGTAGGGTTGATAGCATAGCGGGACTCTGTGTGTGTGTGTGTGTGTGTGTGTGTGTGTGTGTGTGTGTGTGTGTGTGTGTGTGTGTGTGTGTGTGTGTGGAGTGATGTTCTTTGAGCTTTACCTCTCAAGCAAACCGTGACAAATAACCATTAAAATATATCCCCCGCCACGAATAAGAGAAATATTCTACCTATATTTAGAAGGAAATATAAACAGTGTAGATCTTGAGCAACACAAGTTTACTCCACAGAACATCACAGACTCAAATAATAACACACTCGGTACAGCTAAGATAATAAACGATACATGATACTTGAATTATTCTCCCAATATATCTTTACTGTTTCCTCTGGTTATATCTTAAACAACACTGCATAATGATAGTCTCCAGACACCAGAGTTAACTAACAATAGACATTACAAGAGGTCAAGGGTATTAAAGAAGATGGTGATGGTCGTGTGACGGTAAACTTCCATGAGATTGTTGTTGCTGCCAGTCACTCACTCGAGCAGAAAGACGCCTCACACACACACACACACTCACACACACACACACACACACACACACACACACACACACACACACACACACACACACACACTGATGAACTCGTTTATATTTGATATGTAATTAAATCAATGTTTATGTCAATATAATAATAGTTTTCTGGTTATTTTCTAGTTGTTTCGTAAATAATAGTTAATATCTATTGAAACAAATAAACAAATATTATACAATTGTTCATCATTTGGGCTAAACTTATAAATAAAATGAAACTTAGAATGCAAGTCTCCACCTTTTTTTTTTCAACAATAGATCAGAAAGTATAGCTTATAAATTTATTCAACACAGGCGTCTCCTGACCTTTGACTGATGATACGGTATTTAAAAGAGGATGATTTGACCAGATATAGACTAAAGAACAGAGAAATAATTATGACAGAGAGCTTCACTGTGCTACTCCGGGAGTCTCGATGAGTGTCCGTAGGTAGGAAAAGTCATGCAGCTGGTGAAATGCCCTCGTGGCTGGTTGAGGGAGGGTGATGGTGGTGTTGGTATTGAGTGCAGGTCGTCACTATCCTGAGTGTGGGAAAATATCTACTGAATGGGGAAAGAGGCGAGATCACCTGCCAATGTGAGATGCTGGAAAATTTGTTGATTGCTTTTGTTTTTATTTTATTTTTTTTTACAATACAAAGCGAAGAGACGAAGTTCCCCAACACCACACACCCAGCCTACAGTGCCCCAACACCACACACCCAGCCTACAGTGCCCGGAGCACCACACCCAGCCTACAGTGCTTGAACACCACACACCCAGCCACAGTGCTCCAGCACCACACACCCAGCCTACAGTGCTCCAACACCACACACCCAGCCTACAGTGCCCGAACACCACACACCCAGCCTGCAGTGCCCCAACACCACACACCCAGCCTACAGTGCACCAACACCACACACCCAGCCTACAGTGCCGAACACCACACACCCAGCCTACAGTGCTCCAACACCCACACACCCAGCCTACAGTGCTCCAACACCACACACCCAGCCTACAGTGCTTGAACACCACACACCCAGCCTGCCAACACCACACCCAGCCTACAGTGCCCGGGAACACCACCACGCCCAGCCTACAGTGCTCCAACACCACACAACACCACACACCCAGCCTCACAGTGCTCCAACACCACACACCCAGCCTACAGTGCTCCAACACCACACACCCAGCCTACAGTGCTCCAACACCACACACCCAGCCTACAGTGCACCAACACCACACACCCAGCCTACAGTGCACCAACACCACCACACACCCAGCCTACAGTGCTCCAACACCACACACCCAGCCTACAGTGCCCATCACCACACACCCAGCCCACAGTGCCCGAACACCACACACCCAGCCTACAGTGCCCCAACACCACACACCCAGCCTATAGTGCCCCAACACACACACTCCAGCCCACAGTGCACCAACACCACACACCCAGCCTAAGAAAAGCCTCAACACCACACACCCAGCCCACAGTGCTCCAACACACACCCAGCCTACAGTGATCCAACACCACACACCCAGCCTACAGTGCCCAACACCACACACCCAGCCTGCTGTGCTCCCAACACCACACACCCAGCCTACAGTGCACCAACACCACACACCCAGCCCACAGTGCCTGAACATCACACACCCAGCCTACAGTGCCCCAACACCACACACCCAGCCTACAGTGCTCCAACACCACACACCTGCAGCCTACAGTGCCCCAACACCACACACTCCAGCCTACAGTGCCCCAACACCACACACCCAGCCTACAGTGCCCAACACCACACACCAGCCTACAGTGCCCAACACCACACACCCAGCCTACAGTAAATTCCAACACCACACACCCAGCCTACAGTGCTCCAACACCACACACCCAGCCTACAGTACCCCTGCAACACCACACCCAGCCTACAGTGCCCCAACACCACACCCAGCCTACAGTGTACCCCAACACCACACCCAGCCCAGAAAGTTCCAACACCACACACCCAGCCTACAGTGCCCGAACACACACCCAGCCTACAGTGCCCCCAACACCCCACACACCCAGCCCACAAGTGCTCCAACACCACACACTCCAGCCACAGTGCCCCAACACCACACACCCAGCCTAAGGGTGCCCCAACACCACACACCCAGCCCCACAGTACCCAACACCACACACCTGCCCACAGTGCTCCAACACACACACCCAGCCTACAGTACCCCAACACCACACACCCAGCCTACAGCACCCCCAACACCACACACCCAGCCTACAGCACCCCAACACCACACACCCAGCCCACAGTGCACCAACACCACACACCCAGCCTAAGAAAACCCGAACATCACACATCCAGCCTACAGTGCCCCAAACACCACACACCCAGCCCACAGTGCCCAACACCACACACCAGCCCACAGTGCCCTGGGAACACCACACACCCAGCCTACAGTGCCCCAACACCACACACCCAGCCTCAGTACCCCCAACACCACACACCACACCCAGCCTACAGTGCTCCAACACCACACACCCAGCCTACAGTACCCCAACAACACCACACACCCAGCCTACAGTACCCCAACACCACTACTGACCCAGCCCAGCAGTGCTCCAACACCACACACCCAGCCCACAGAGTGCCCCAACACCACACACCCAGCCTACAGTACCTAAACACCACACACCCAGCCTACAGTGCTCCAACACCACACACCCAGCCTACAGTGCCCCAGCAACACCACACACCCAGCCCACAGTGCTCCAACACCACACACCCAGCCTCCACAGTACCCCAACACCACACACCCAGCCCATGTGCCCCCAACAACACCACACACCCAGCCTACAGTGCTCCAACACCACACACCCAGCCTCCACAGTACCCCAACACCACACACACCCAGCCTACAGTGCTCCATCACCACACACACCCAGCCTACAGTGCCCCAACACCACACACACCCAGCCCATAGCAGCTCCAACACCACACACACCCAGCCTACAGTGCTCCAACACCACACACCCAGCCTACAGTGCACCAACACCACACCCAGCCTACAGTGCACCACACCACACACCCAGCTCTACAGTGCCCCAACACCACACACACACCCAGCCCACAGTGCACCAAACACCACACACACCCAGCCTACAGCAGTGCCCCCAACACCACACACCAGCCCACAGTGCTCCAACACCACACACCCAGCCCACAGTGATCCAACACCACACACCCAGCCCACAGTGCTCCAACACCACACACCCAGCCTACAGTGCTCCAACAACACCACACACACCCAGCCTACAGTGCACCAACACCACACACCCAGCCCACAGTGCCGAACATCACACACCCAGCCTACAGTGCCCCAAACACCACACACCCAGCCTGCAGTGCCCAACACCACACACCCAGCCCATACAGTGCCCCAAACACCACAGCCCAGCCTAAGGTGCCCCAACACCACACACACCCAGCCTACAGTGCACCAACACCACACACCCAGCCTACAGTGCCCCAACACCACACACACCCAGCCTACAGTGCACCAACACCACACACCCAGCCTACAGTGCTCCAACACCACACACCCAGCCCACAGTGCTCCAACACACACACCCAGCCCACAGTGCACCAACACCACACACCCAGCCACACAGTGCTCCAACACCACACACCCAGCCCAGTGCCCCAACACCACACACCCAGCTCACAGTGCCCCCAACACCACACCCAGCCTACAGTGCACCAACACCACACACCCAGCCTACAGTGCTCCAACACCACACACCCAGCCTGGCCAGTGCTCCAAACACCACACACCCAGCCCACAGTGCACCAACACCACACACCCAGCCCACAGTGCACCAACACCACACACCCAGCCCACAGTGCACCAACACCACACACCCAGCCTACAGTGCCCCAACACCACACACACACCCAGCCCACAGTGCACCAACACCACACACCCAGCCCACAGTGCTCCAACACCACACACCCAGCCTACAGTGCCCAACACCACACACCCAGCCCAAGGTGCACCAACACCACACACCCAGCCAACAGTGCTCAACACCACACACACACCCAGCCCACAGTGCCCCAACACCACACACCCAGCCTAAGGTGCTCCAACACCACACACCCAGCTCACAGGTGCTCCAACAACACCACACACCCAGCCCAAGGTGCTACACCACACACCCAGCCTACAGTGCCCCAAACACCACACACACCCAGCCTACAGTGCCCAACACCACACACCCAGCCCACAGTGCCCCAACACCACACACTCCAGCCCAGTGCCCCAACACCACACACACCCAGCCTACAGTGCCCCAACACCACACACCTGTTTCCACAGTGCACCAACACCACAC
>NW_024738188.1:0-14594 GCF_018991925.1 Homarus americanus
GGCAGGGAGGCAACACTAGCAGCTTTAGCCCATTTGTCAACCAGTTTATTAGCTTCTTCCTCTGGATGAGGATGGCTAATAAAATTACTCCTTTTTCCTCTAATTTTGTTAATATCCTGCTATATTTCTTTGAGATTTTTACTCTCCCCAATGTGCAGCGCAAAGTCTTGCCAATATTTCTCCCTTGCCTCCTTCCTAGCCTGCCCACATATTTTGGCTATATCCATGAAGATTTCCCTATCTTCTTCTCTTCTACCATTCTTTACCCAATCTTTATGTGCTGCCCTTAACATTTGTGTCCATCCCTTCAACATTTTGTCATTGGTATAGCAGTGTTTCCTAGCCCCATGTGTCTTATCATTTATCTTTTTCTGTGTTGCCTTAGTTAAATATCTTTCTATCTCCCCAACTAAGTCATTATAAAAGCTATCCATACAGACTTGTGTATAATTTCTGTACCATTTCTCTATATTTTGGGTGAACACTTCTGTGTCATCCTTGTTTAGTTTCAATCTCTTCCTCCTATATCTCACCTGTCTTTTCCCTAATTGTAATTGAACATACACAACAAAATGGTCACTGACTAGCTCCCTTATTATCTCACATTCTCCCTGGACTCCCTGACTGCTTATCATGCAAGCATAGTCTAACCTTCCTCCTTTAATATGAGTCACTTCCTCATTTCCTAACAAGTAAGCATCTGGGTGATCTTGTAAAAATTGCCAAAATTTTATACCATTACAATTAATTCTCACCATTGTTTGGAGTCTTGGATGTCGAGCATTAAAATCTCCTACAGCCAAAGTTGAGTCCAAAAACATGCAATCTGGTAAGAAGTTGAGGTCAAAACAGCCTCCAGAAATGTACAAATTTGCTATGTTCAATTCTCCTTCCTTCAAATATAACTTTATACAGACACTTTCTATTCCTTGTACTCTACTCGGGCTTCCAACTAGTTCTGCTGGTATGGAATTCTTAATGTATGTTGAGACCCCTCTTATACCTTGACCCGAATAGAGATGAAATCCCTTATATCCAGACAGTTTAAGCAGGTCGCCTTTCCTGTCTCCAGTCTCTTGAAGGGTAATTATGTCAATATTATTTTTAAGGGTAAAGTAGTGTACATCTGTCACTCTATTTCGTAGACCATTAACATTCCAGGACATTATCTTAAGGCTAGCTAGATCCACGATTAATATTTACACATTTTATATCCTTTCCAATCAGATTCTCCTCCTCCTGCACAGATTCCCATTTCCTCAAAAGTTTTTCTTTATCAGCATCTTTACACTTTACCAACACCTTTTTAAAACTTTCAGTTGTTGCTCCCTGCACTACACAATCCTTTATTTTCCTCTCCTTCCCTGTAATACTTATTTTAAGCACTGAATTTTTCAAAAGCTTGAGCTCTTCACTTTCCTCTTTCCCTTCTAATTCTACATTATTCACAGCTTTGTTTTCCCTTTCTTTATTTATCACTGTATCAAGTCTTTTCTCTATCACTTCTATTTTCTGACCTAACTTTTGCAAAAGCTGAAACATCTTACGCACCTCTTCTCCCAGAATTTCTTGCACAGTTTTATCACTAACCTGGAGGGCTGCACCACTACTCTCACTTGCTACTTGTTTATTACTCTCTTTGTTCCTGGCATCAACAACTCTTCCGGCCGCAATCGCAGTCCTATCCTTCTTGAATCTTCATGCCAGGCATTCTCAGGGATCACTGTCTCCACTGTCTGTGTGTTCTCCTGCTGTCTTGTCACTGTCAGACCACAGCGTACTTCTTCAGTGTTCTCTGAATAATTCCTTTGTTGGTCACTTCTCATACGTGGCCTCATCTCGCATGCAATTGAACTAGCATTGTGAGTTTTACCACAATTACAACAACAAGGCTTCACTTTCTCTCCTGCATTGATCTTGTCCTTACAGTTGCTAGATTCGTGCTTCTCCCACAGAATCTACAACGTGGGTCCAGTTGACAGCTCCAGGCCTTATGTCCCCATCTGCAACACTTGAGACACATTATTGGTCCCTCCACATATAGTGCCACCTTCCTATACCCTGCTCCTGTGATGAACACTTTCTCTGGAACCTTTCCTCTCATTAGAGCAATAACCTGGCTTCTCTCTTCTCCCCTTATTAAATGCCTCTTGACCCAAACAAATCTTTCGTCATCCAATAAGTATTCTGGATCTAGTATTACAGGGTACCTGAAGATTATAACCTTTGTAAGTAGTATGTCGCTCTCCTCTGGCAAAACCATCAGTAATCCCTTGTACCCAACAGTTGTCAACATTTCCACAGCCTCCATGGTCCCCACTGTAAGATAAGGCTTGTGTGTGCCTTCTTTCAAAAGAGGCTCAAAGCTGCGATGCTCCCGTCCTAGTTGTACTGCCCATTTTAATTTTTCAAGGAAGGTCATCGGGCATGACTGTGGAAAAATTAATCTCTTCCTGACACGACCAACATTACCTTGTGTGTGTTCTTGTCTGCTTCCTTCAAATTCCATACTTTGCTCTGTTCTTGATCCATTCTCCACTATCTCCTTTCTGTTATTTCCATTATTATTACCACCCACACACGTTTTTTGTCCAAGATTTTTTTGTCTCTTCTCCTCTCTTACTTCTCCGCTTTCACTGTCCTCTTGCCAGCTTGTCTCCCTCATCCTTTTAGAACTTTCTTTCTTTTTCACTACCTCTTGTTGTAGCTGTATTTTCTCACTTTCGAACTTCCCTTGTGCTTCATCACTCGTATTAGACTCATCACTACTCAACTCAAGGTCTTCAAGAACTTCGTCCAATACTATCTTTTCTTTACTCTTCCATGTAGAGTTCTTAAGCGATAATTCACTTTCCATGGGGCAATGTTGACATCCCACAACACCCAGCCAGGAGTGATGGGACCCCGAGCAGTTATTTTCGTGTGGTAAACAGGTCCTTATACACAAGTAGGTAAGTCTATATATCCTTCAGATAATGTAATAGGCTCGAAAACATCCCAAATTTGGGAGCTAGCACTCACCGCTGTGTTTACCAGTGCCCGCCACCCAACCGAGCAGGAGCGTAGTCTTTGCTCGAATGAAGAATGTCTAATGAGATTATGAGAGGAAGGAGGGCCCAGCGGAGGAGTTACATACCTCCTCCTCCCCATCTCCCTTGCTCTGGCTGAGTTATGTGAATAAATCTCTTAACAGTCAAATGGTTAATATACGATGAATTGCTATATTAATACTCAATTCAAGTAGCTAAACAACTCTTTTCCATTGTAATTTTTTATTACAATAAGCACTGCCGGATATGGTATGTAAAAGCAACACTAAATTCCCTTTAGTTACCGGACAAACCTATCGTTTGTTATTTTATTTTATATATTAATGGTTTTGGTTGCACTATATTTAAACGGGTGTTGTCGGCAGGAATGTATGGAACAACTTGTCGGGGTCCAGCATAACATCAGAGGCAATAAACGACACTATGACGTTGGCAGATCCTCTCTACACTCCCCAAGCAGATAGAAAAGTCAGAGTAGGAATATCATCATGAACGTTCACCAATTCTTTGCTCAAGAAGGTTCTTGCGAAACGATGGAAGAAAGAAGTTGTGTAGAAGACAGCCTCAGCAACTCCGGTCTCTATGACCACAGTGGAAAGAATCAAGGCAGAAGCAAAGAAATCGCCAGGCGGAGTAATATGTTCGCCAAGTGCCAGACCTTCACCTGTCGTAGGACAACTTGACTATTTTGATAGAGAATGCATCAGAAGAGAGCTCCTCTCGTTTTATGAAAGAGGTGAACTACCTACACTGTCAGCATTGTTGGAGAGGGTAAAGCAGCCTGTTTTAAAGGGTCACAGAGTTCACTTTATAAAATAGTAAAGAAGCTGGGGTTCAAGTACAGAGTGGCAGGAAAAACTTGATGGAGAAGGAGGACATTGTAGCTGCAAGAAACAAATACCTCAGATACATACAAAAGAACAGAGAAAGCTCTAATCCCCGTCCAGAGGTATATCTAGATGAAACCTGGATCAACCAGAATCAATGTGTTGAGCGGTGTTGGACTGTGAATGACGGATCAGCAGGACCCAAACTCAAATCAGGAAGAGGAGCGAGGTTTATCATCGCGCATGCTGGTGGTCGTCAGGGATTCATACCCGGAGCTCTGTTGATGTTTAGGTCCAAGAATGGAGCCAAGGGTGACTACCACGATTCAATGGATCATGAACGGTTTAAGGCCTGGTTTAAAGAGCAACTACTCCAAAACATCCAAGGAGGATGTTAAGATCATTAAGATCATTAATAAAGTACCAACGAGTAGCAGCAAGAAGTGTGAAGTAATGCAGTGGCGAGGATCAAATAACATCTGTTATGATCCTTCCTTCACAAAAGTAGAATTACTTCAGGTCTGCAAACAGCAAAAAGAAAAACAGGAATATGAAATAGATCAAATAGCGGACACAAATTACTCAGACCACCTCCTTACCACTGCAGGTTGAGGGAATTACAAATGAGGCAATCCAACACAACCCCAGAGCATTGGCAAAACTGTATAAGACATACATTGAAAATAGAAGATGAATGTAGAGCCAAAGATACAGCTCTAATTCACTTGCTTGAAAATGTTGTAATTAACTTGATCTCAGATGAAAGTAGTGGGGAAGATAACACTGGTAGTGAAATGATTGTGGGAGGATAAGGCGCTGTCATTGTGATGGAGGGATGAATTATACTGTAATGCAATAAAGTTGTCAGTTAAGTCTTAGCCGCAGTTTTATAATATTCCAGCATTATCTTCTGAGAGAGAGAGAGAGAGATTAAAGCATGGTCACGATATAACGTGGGAATGGTGAAGTACAGAAGGAAGAGATTCATTTGGAGGAGGATATAAAATTGAGAGTTACCCGGCGGGAAGAAATACAGAGATAACCGGGTAACTTAGAAGGCATGAACATAAATGGCATAGACTACGAAAGGTTGAAAGTGACTGGAGGCATGAAAGAATACGGAGGTGGAATACAAGTACAGGACATGAGACGAAGAGAGAGAAGGAAAGGTAGACCTATGTTGTTTATCAGTGGGGAAGGGGAGATGAGTGTAAATTTGTTGTATATTTATTCTCACATTTGCTGTAACTGTAGATATTATCAGATATAACTATATTATAGATGTATGCCAAAATTAACTGAAATTTTGACTGAAGAAATCTTGTCGTGAACTCGGGAACAAGAGAAAGAGAAAATTGTTTTGCGAACAACTTCATATTTCCCGCCTCTGGTGACGGCTGTTTGTTCGAACTGCCAACCTCCCCAGTCTCTCACACTCGCCCACCAACTTTTAGGGGTCGTGTAATATTTCAATGTGATTCTGATCTCTTAAAATGTTAGTTTTTGCATGATGTAGTATTACTGATACGTAATTTGTCTTAGTGTGACTTATTGTTGGTAACAATAAGTGTATATTAAATGCATCCTCTGAAAGCGTGAATTTGCTACCAGAGTTTAACAGTTAATTCATGTATAAGATTTCTGATAAACTTCCCACGTGCTTATGTTTGATATAATGAATATATGTATCTTTATATAATTTAGCTTAATATTTTTCTCGTTGCAAACGGTCATTCCAACGATTAGGAATAAACTCATTCAAAAATACATCAATACTTCAGAACGAAATCGGACAGGTTTGCAGCAGCCAATCCGCTGTAACTCTGAGAAAAAAATGCACATTAGTCGCTACTTACCAAGTTAACCAACGTGTGTGTGACTGTGTCCGCTCCACCATCACTGTTTTTGTGTTGGGTGAGTTCTGGCACAACTAATTGTGTTGTTAAGTGAACAGACATACATAAATCAAGTCTACAGTGTATTATATCAAGAGATTATTAGCCGTGTTGTGTGTAAGACTGGGCTGTAGATTGAAGGATGATGGTTTGTGGCCGACCAGAGTGAGTACATTGGCCTCCGGTGAAGTTCCCATGGATGGATCATATCGCGGTGAGTATTATCACAATTTATTGTAGGTTTTGTTCTGTGCTTCCGTCATTATTGTTGTATCTTGGTAAACGTAATCACGATTCGCAGTGTACGAAACTAGGTTTACAGAAGCAGTGTATTCGCTTCCATCGGATAAATAAAGCAGGAATTTTGTTAATATAGGTTTGGAAAGGTTACCTTTTTTTTTTTAACCCCACATTTTCCCTCCTCTTCAATGCCCTGCCCACTTTGGAAGGTCCTTTCCTTTGTCGTTCCTAGTGTTAAAAGGATTATATATCCTTGAATTTGCAGTTGTCCCAAAAATAAAGGTCACATTCTTTCAAATCACAATGAAAAATATAAAGAAACAAATTATTTCAATACTAGAATTCCCGGTTCGACGTAAAACGAATCTGAAGGGAGGTGTTAGTACAGTAATTTAATTTCTTCGAGTTACTACTGTTTTGTGGGGAAAATTTCTCACTTTGTGTAGTAATAGTCATACAGATACATGTACTCTAACTTATTAGATATAGTTTTTTTTTTATCCCCGGTTAACGTCTGGAGTAAAAACAGGAAGAATTTGTCAACTGATATATATATATATATATATATATATATATATATATATATATATATATATATATATATATATATATATATATATATATATCTTGATAAAATCACACGGGAAAAGGGAAACAACGGAGCACCTTAGCTTTCGTCTTTATTCAAGCCTCTGAAGATGTCTTGAATAAAGACGAAAGCTAAGGTGCTCCGTTGTTTCCCTTTTCCCGTGTGATTTTATCAAGATTTATCTTATCCACGTTTTCATTGTGGATCTACATGATATATATATATATATATATATATATATATATATATATATATATATATATATATATATATATATATATATATATATACATATATATATATATATATATATATATATATATATATATATATATATATATATATATATATATATATATATATATATATATATATATATATATATATATATATATATATATATATATATATATATATATATATATATATATATATATATATATATATATATATATATACGTGACAAAAATGTATATATTTTATGTGTGTGTGTGCAAAGACTATAATTATACGGAAAATAGGAATGAGACCCCTCGACGTGTGATTGAAATTTTGTTGAGCAGTCGCTAGATGGCTCTGCCAAGGTTTTACGTTGACTGTTGACACTCGCAAAATTCAATCCAGTGTACCAGACATGTGTTGCTGGTGGATGTTATCGTCGCGTCATAATTTTCGCAACTGTGTGTTTATACTGGAAAGATATATATCAACACGTACATGTTTAAACTTATATTTCATTATGACTAAGAAAAACTGATGTAGCCGAAGGTATTTGCACGCGAGTTAAAATAACGAAATAGTTATTTGCACCCGAAACTTGTCATCATGGGCATCAGGTGCAGAGAGTGAAACTGTTATCTGCACCCGAGGTGTGTCATAGCGAAATTCGGGTGCAAAATTACTTCATCTATTTACAGTCGATATTGCCTAATCATATTCAATGAAAGATGAAAAAGTGTGTAACTATTCAAACTACAGTAAAAAAGACCAATTAAGTACTTGGCGCCGACTTACTGTATTCGTCATTAATGTTTACAATGGAATTGTGACTATTAAAATTTTTACATACATGAACTGCTTTATTATCGTATACTAACAATATATCACTATGCACATAAACTTGCAGTCAATAGGAAAACATTGTCGAATACCGGTGTACAGTCCCCTTCACCCTTGCGTTTACAGGGACTCTTCATATAAACATTCTCAAATCATTGCATTGAGATATTTGTTTTAATATTGTTTTAGTTTGATTCCATAGTATGTTTACTATTGCGAGTTTCCTTTCTGCCGAATGTAAACAAACACAGCGGTGCCACATTGCACAAAACCTGACGAGCCCCAGTAAGCATACTAGTGAAGGGGACTTTACACCTACGTGCTCACCAAACGTTACAACAATTCAACTAATTAACGGTATTCAAGTTACAAAGGTTAATTTTACCCTCACGTCCACTCAACACAGTAAATTTGTTGTCACCAGTCATTCAGCACACGCGCACACACACATTACATAACTGTTGCACATTTCATTACAAATTTACGTCATAGGAATACAAACAAATACTTCACACCTGTAAAAATTTCCAACATTCAATGAAGCTCTCAGATAAAATCATGTTCATAAAAAAATAATGATGGTAGCCGCGTATTTAGCAAATTTGTATCGATATGAAAACTAACATTGGCAGGTTTTGGAATAAGCGAGTACTGTTAGAAGAGGGATTATCTATATACATGTGAGATGTTTGAAAATTGTGTTGACTTTGTTCTCGCCTTTGATATTAGCAGGGATGTATAACATAGACATCGGCCTTGAAAAGAAATAATTATATAGTGTAGTTGTCCACACCATCATGTTCACAGGTTACTAACTTATCTTTCAGGGTAATTCGTCGACCTCTAAAATTAAGAGTTTGATTTTATCCCAAGTCAAAGCATAGCAAATGGAATATAGCTGGAGACACTTACAACTTGTCCAATTTGTCCAATCTCAAACCATTGCTACGAGATCGCTCCTTTATTCAGCCGTGACTTCCATTTATACTCCTCGATCATATCACCCCTCACTCTACGTCTCTCGAGGGAGTGCACATTAAGATGCTTTAACCTGTCTCTGTACTCAAGGTTCCTAATGCCCGGGATTAGTCTTGTCATCCTCTGAATGCTGTCTAGGGATTCTATATTCATTCTGTAGTACGGTGACCAGAACTGAACCGCGTAATCCAAGTGAGGTCTCACAAGCACAAGATATAGTTTTAGGATAACCTCGCTAGTCTTGTAACTTACACGCCTTTGTATGAACCCAAATACTTTGTTAACCTTGTTTCGAGGAAATACGCATTGTTGTCTTGGTTTAAGATTCCTACTTATCATTACTCCTAAATCTTTCTCACAGTTGGATTTCTCTATAATATCGTTGTTCATATGGTTTCTCTGTTTACATTTCCTAGACTTAGTACTTTGCATTTGCCCACATTAAATTTCATCCGCCATTTGTTGGTAGCCAATCGATACATAAATTATAATCCTGAGGTAGAGCGAGCTGCATGTTTTTTGACTGCCTTTAACATCTGTCTGGACAGCTTTCCTGACTCGACTGACAGAACATTTTCACGCTATCACTCAGCACTCACGCCCGTGCCAGTGACTTACTCTCGCATCACTGCCGTAGTGAGTCGGCTTATAACAAGAAAAATCTCCGTGTTTTGAACAGTAGGTAACTACCACATATACAAGGCGCTATAGGTTAACCCAAGACATTAGAGTCACACACAAAACACTGCACTTACGTACAAAGACCTGTAGTTACATTCAATACACTGTAGTTACGTTCAGAGCACTGTATTTTCGTTCAAAACACTGTAGTTACGTTCAAAACACTGTATATTCGTTCAAAATACTGTAGTTACGTTCAAAGCACTATTTTCGTTTAAAACACTTTAGTTACTTTCAGAACACTATATATTCGTTCAAAATACTGTAGTTACGTTCAAAACACTATATATTCGTTCAAAACACTGTAGTTACGTCCAAAGCACTGTATATTCGTTCAAACCTGTGCAGTTACGTTCAAACACTGTATATTCGTTCAAAATACTGTAGTTACGTTCAAAACACTGTATATTCGTTCAAAACACTGTAGTTAAACTCAAAACACTGTAGTTACGCTCAAAACACTGTAGTTACGCTCAAAACACTGTATATTCGTTCAAAACACTGTAGTTACGTACAAAACACTGTATATTCGTTCAAAACACTGTAGTTACGTTCAAAACACTGTAGTTACGTTCAAAACACTGTATATTCGTTCAAAACACTGTAGTTACGCTCAAAACACTGTATATTCGTTCAAAACACTGCAGTTACGTTCAAAACCCTGTATATTCGTTCAAAACACTGTAGTTACGCTCAAAACACTGTATATTCGTTCAAAACACTGTAATTACGCTCAAAACACTGTATATTCGTTCAAAACACTGTAGTTACGTTCAAAACACTGTAGTTACGTTCAAAACACTGTATATTCGTTCAAAACACTGTAGTTACGCTCAAAACACTGTAAATTCGTTCAAAACACTGTAATTACGCTCAAAACACTGTATATTCGTTCAAAACACTGTATATTCGTTCAAAACACTGTAGTTACGTTCAAAACACTGTATATTCGTTCAAAATACTGTAGTTACCTCCAAAGTACTTTAGTTGCCTTCAAAGCACTGTAGTTTCATTCAAAATACTGTAGTTACGATCAAAACATTGCAGTTACATTCAAAGCATCGTATTTGCTTTCAAAACACTCAGTAACGTTCAAAGCACTGTAGTTACGTTCAAAACACTCTTGTTGGCTCTGGTCTATAAAGCACATTTTCTCTTCAAGCTTAAGTGGTTCAGCAAATAAAGAACAATTCGAAGCTTATTTTGTTTTTATGCATTTAAATATACAAGAAAGTGTGTTTCGTTATCAATCAGTCACCATCATTGGAGGTACTGGCGTAGGGTGGATGTCCAGAAGGCACGATACATATTCATTCGTTGTTGTGGCGGCGCCTTTAGTGTGTTTTTTGACTAATGATGAGTTGCTTTCCTATTCAGACTTGCTTCCAAACATTGAGGGTAACAAATTGCTGCAGTTGCTTCCTTCTTTAAAATAGTCAAAATTTACCCTACAATTGAGATTAATCAGTTTCAATAGAATTAAGTTAATAAATGTATTTGTAAAACGAGTACAAATATATATTCATAGTAGACTTTTGAAATATTTAATGTTTTTAAGTATATAAGAAAATAATTACTATGCATTTGGAATATATATATTTTCATCGCTTCTCTGTGCACTGAAAAGTTGAACACGTAAAGTTTCTAAGTGGAACTATTGTTGTGGAAGTTATATTCCTCATTTAACTCAAAACTGCTGCTTAGTGTTTACAACCAGTGATTCAGCGGGAGAGAGGGATTTAGTTTAATGACATACATGGTGTTGCAACTACATGATTCAGATATTGTGCCGTATACAAATGAAATAGCCAGAGTACTGTAACCAAATAAGACATAAGTGCTATAACTAAATGACAAATACACCGTGTTGTATATAACTGATACAGACAAAGGGCTGTAACTAAATACCGTGGGCGGTCGCTCAAAAGCAGTTCCATGTAATGAGTTAGTGAGAACAAAAATTACTGAAATATTATTGACAAGCCGCATCTGGTAACACTTATAATCCCTTAATAAAATCCGGTAATGTTAGAGGTAAAAGTTTTATGGAACAACAACACACCAGCAGAGTTTCTTAGACTCATTGGATGGAGAGAGAGCCGGACACAACTCCTCGCACCTTTAATGTTTCGCGGTAAAACTGAGGAGTTAATTTCTTCATAGGACCATCACCGTAAAGCCATAAAACCTACACGAAGATTGAGAACTTATCTCGCTGAAAGGACAAACTGATCTCCTGAATGATATATTTTATGAACTAAACCTTACGTTGATGCGGCTTCCCTTTATGTGAGAGTGTAAATAAGATTATAAACGATTGAAAGATTTTAGCATAACATTTATTAATTCTATGTACAGGCGCAATATTAAAAAAAACAAGTACAGCAATAAACAAACACGAATCAGATAATCTTTATAATTTTGAAAGAAATACATAATGAGCTGTGTGTTACGAGAACCGTAGAAAAGTGTGTGTGTGTGTGTGTGTGTGTGTGTGTGTGTGTGTGTGCGCGTGCGTGCGTGCGTGCGTGCGCGTGCGTGCGTGCGTGCGTGTGCGTGTGCGTGCGCGCACGCGTTTATACATGCACAGATTTCTTTGTACGTGGATGTATATGTGTATGCATTTTTATCGTTACAAATCACTAAATGAATTATGATATATATTCACCATAATGATAGTTGTAAACAGGAAATATTCAATACTAAAGCCAACCGCTGTGACATGTGTACCAAACACAACACCTTACCGGATGTAATGACCAGCGGCAGGTGACATTCTTGCACGCACGAGAGCGGAGCTGCTGATGTTGACACAGCCAGGTAGTGTGTCGCTCTACACTGTACACAGCCAGGTAGTGTGTCGCTCTACACTGTACACAGCCAGGTAGTGTATCGCTCTACACTGTACACAGCCAGGTAGTGTATCGCTCTACACTGTACACAGCCAGGTAGTGTATCGCTCTACACTGTACACAGCCAGGTAGTGTGTCGCTCTACACTGTACACAGCCAGGTAGTGTGTCGCTCTACACTGTACACAGCCAGGTAGTGTGTCGCTCTACACTGTACACAGCCAGGTAGTGTGTCGCTCTACACTGTACACAGCTAGGTAGTGTGTCGCTCTACACTACACACCAGGTAGTGTCGCTCTACACACTATACACAGCCAGGTAGTGTGTCGCTCTACACTGTACAGCCAGGTAGTGTGTCGCTCTCACTGTACACAGCCAGGTAATGTGTCGCTCTACACTGTACACAGCCTAAATGAGTGTGTCGCTCTACACTGTACACAGCCAGGTAGTGTGTCGCTCTACACTGTACACAGCTAGGTAGTGTGTCGCTTTACACTGTACACAGCCAGGTAGTGTGATAAACACTGTACACAGCCAGGTAGTGTGTCGCTCTACACTACACAGCCAGGTAGTGTGTCGCTCTACACTACACACCAGGTAGTGTGTCGCTCTACACTACACACCAGGTAGTGTGTCGCTCTACACTACACAGCCAGGTAGTGTGTCGCTCTACACTACACACCAGGTAGTGTGTCGCTCTACACTACACACCAGGTAGTGTGTCGCTCTACACTACACACCAGGTAGTGTGTCGCTCTACACTACACACCAGTAGTGTGTCGCTCTACACTACACACCAGGTAGTGTGTCGCTCTACACTACACACAGCCAGGTAGTGTGTCGCTCTACACTGTACACACAGCCAGGTAGTGTGTCGCTCTGCACTGTACACAGCCAGGTAGTGTGTCGCTCACCACTGTACACACAGCCAGGTAGTGTCGCTCTACACTGTACACAGCCAGGTAGTGTGTCGCTCTACCTGTACACACAGCCAGGTAGTGTGTCGCTCCCACTGTACACAGCCAGGTAGTGTGTCGCTCTGCACTGTACAGCAGGTAGTGTGTCGCTCTACACTGTGTACACAGCCAGGTAGTGTGTCGCTCTACACTGTACACAGCCAGGTAGTGTGTCGCTCTACACTGTACACAGCCAAATGATGTGTCGCTCACTGTACACAGCCAAATAGTGTGTCGCTCTACGCTGTACACAGCCAGGTAGTGTGTTGCTCTATACTGTACACAGCCAGGTAGTGTGTCGCTCTACACTACACACCAGGTAGTGTGTCGCTCTACACTGTACACAGCCAGGTAGTGTGTCGCTCTACACTGTACACAGCCAGGTAGTGTGTCGCTCTACACTGTACACAGCCAGGTAGTTTGTCGCTCTACACTGTACACACCCAGGTAGTGTGTCGCTCTACACTACACAGCCAGGTAGTGTGTCGCTCTACACTGTACACAGCCAGGTAGTGTGTCGCTCTACACTGTACACAGCCAGGTAGTGTGTCGCTCTACACTGTACACAGCCAGGTAGTGTGTCGCTCTACGCAGTACACAGCCAGGTAGTGTATCGCTCTACACTGTACACAGCCAGGTAGTGTGTCGCTCTACACTGTACACAGCCAGGTAGTGTGTCGCTCTACACTGTACACAGCCAGGTAGTGTGTCGCTCTACACTGTACACAGCCAGAGTAGTGTGTCGCTCTACACTTGTACACAGCCAGGCCAGTGTGTCGCTCTACACTGTACACAACCAGGTAGTGTGTCGCTCTACCTGTACACAGTCGGGTAGTGTGTCGCTCTACGCTGTACACAGCTAGAGTAGTGTGTCGCTCTACACTACACAGCCAGTAGTGTGTCGCTCTACACTGTACACAGCCAGGTAGTGTCGCTCTACACTGTACACAGCCAAGTAGTGTGTCGCTCTACACTGTACACAGCCAGGTAGTGTGTCGCTCTACACCATACACAGCTAGGTAGTGTGTCGCTCTACACTGTACAGCCAGGTAGTGTGTCGCTCTACACTGTACACAGCTAGGTAGTGTGTCACTCTACACACAGCCAGAGTAGTGTGTCGCTCTGCACTGTATACAGCCAGGTAGTGTGTCGCTCTACACTACACAGCCAGGTAGTGTGTCGCTCTACACTACACAGCCAGGTAGTGTGTCGCTCTACACTACACAGCCAGGTAGTGTGTCGCTCTACACTACACAGCCAGGTAGTGTGTCGCTCTACACTACACAGCCAGGTAGTGTGTCGCTCTACACTACACAGCCAGGTAGTGTGTCGCTCTACACTACAACGCCAGGTAGTGTGTCGCTCTACACTGTACACAGCCAGGTAGTGTGTCGCTCTACACTACACAGCCAGGTAGTGTGTCGCTCTACACTACACAGCCAGGTAGTGTGTCGCTCTACACTGTACA
>NW_024738189.1:0-6346 GCF_018991925.1 Homarus americanus
GCGCTCCGCTGGGGGGCGGAAGATATTTCACACCGAATATGTGTGTGAAGGCACCCTCTCCCCTTAATATAGTGAAATAGTGCAATCCAGCATACAAGAGCGGACGATAGGACAGTCACCGTGCCGCACCTCGAGAGTGGAAGTTGTTTGATCGTTTGTTAGGCAAGGTTAAAACCTGACTGTTCGCGAACAGCCGAATGACCCGGTTCCGGACTTACAATAGACGCAACATCATCATGATG
This sequence comes from Homarus americanus, assembly GCF_018991925.1. NCBI lineage: Eukaryota > Metazoa > Arthropoda > Malacostraca > Decapoda > Nephropidae > Homarus > Homarus americanus. The sequence goes on from NW_024738189.1 coordinate 243, forward strand.
CTGCTGCTGCTGTCACGGAAACCGTGGTGGCGCCGAGAGAGTAATAATGCTCAATTGGGAGACAGACCTGGCTAGTGAAATTCATAGATCGCCCTCCACAGCCATTCCTCTGACCCCATGAGACTATTTTCTCTAAAAAACCTTCTGCTGCTCCAGCCAATACAGGGCAGGGAAGGGAAAGCCACGGCAGCTTTGGTTGTTGTTTTTGAATGCCGCGCTTTGCTTCGCAGAGGCGCCGAAGCGCTCCGCTGGGGGGCAGAAGATATTCCACACAGAATAGGTGTGTGAAGGCACCCTCTCCCCTTAATATAGTGAATTAGTGCAATCCAGCATACAGGGGCGGACGATAGGACAGTCACCGTACCGCACCTCGAGAGTGGAGGTTGTTTGATCGTTTGTTAAGCAAGTTTAAAACCTGACTGTTCGAGAACAGCCGAATAACCGGTTCCGGCCTTATTGGTAGACACAACATCATGATGCTGCTGCTGTCACGGAAACCGTGGTGGCGACGTGTGCGCCGAGAGAGAGTAATAATGTTCAATAGGTAGACAGACCTGGCTAGTGAAATTCATAGATCGCCCTCCACAGCCATTCCTCTGACCCCATGAGACTATTTTCTCTAAAAAACCTTCTGCTGCTCCAGCCAATACAGGGCAGGGAAGGGAAAGCCACGGCAGCTTTGGTTGTTGTTTTTGAATGCCGCGCTTTGCTTCGCAGAGGCGCCGAAGCGCTCCGCTGGGGGGTGGAAGATATTCCACACAGAATAGGTGTGTGAAGGCACCCTCTCCCCTTAATATAGTGAATTAGTGCAATCCAGCATACAGGGGCGGACGATAGGACAGTCACCGTACCGCACCTCGAGAGTGGAGGTTGTTTGATCGTTTGTTAGGCAAGTTTAAAACCTGACTGTTCGAGAACAGCCGAATAACCCTGTTCCGGACTTATTGGTAGACACAACATCATGATGCTGCTGCTGTCACGGAAACCGTGGTGGCGACGTGTGCGCCGAGAGAGAGTAATAATGTTCAATAGGTAGACAGACCTGGCTAGTGAAATTCATAGATCGCCCTCCACAGCCATTCCTCTGACCCCATGAGACTATTTTCTCTAAAAAACCTTCTGCTGCTCCAGCCAATACAGGGCAGGGAAGGGAAAGCCACGGCAGCTTTGGTTGTTGTTTTTGAATGCCGCGCTTTGCTTCGCAGAGGCGCCGAAGCGCTCCGCTGGGGGGCAGAAGATATTCCACACAGAATAGGTGTGTGAAGGCACCCTCTCCCCTTAATATAGTGAATTAGTGCAATCCAGCATACAGGGGCGGACGATAGGACAGTCACCGTACCGCACCTCGAGAGTGGAGGTTGTTTGATCGTTTGTTAGGCAAGTTTAAAACCTGACTGTTCGAGAACAGCCGAATAACCCTGTTCGGGACTTATTGGTAGACACAACATCATGATGCTGCTGCTGTCACGGAAACCGTGGTGGCGACGTGTGCGCCGAGAGAGAGTAATAATGTTCAATAGGAAGACAGACCTGGCTAGTGAAATTCATAGATCGCCCTCCACAGCCATTCCTCTGACCCCATGAGACTATTTTCTCTAAAAAACCTTCTGCTGCTCCAGCCAATACAGGGCAGGGAAACCGACGGCAGCTTTGGTTGTTGTTTTTGAATGCCGCGCTTTGCTTCGCAGAGGCGCCGAAGCGCTCCGCTGGGGGGCAGAAGATATTCCACACAGAATAGGTGTGTGAAGGCACCCTCTCCCCTTAATATAGTGAATTAGTGCAATCCAGCATACAAGGGCGGACGATAGGACAGTCACCGTACCGCACCTCGAGAGTGGAGGTTGTTTGATCGTTTGTTAGGCAAGTTTAAAACCTGACTGTTCGAGAACAGCCGAATAACCCGGTTCCGGACTTATTGGTAGACGAAACATCATGATGCTGCTGCTGTCACGGAAACCGTGGTGGCGACGTGTGCGCCGAGAGAGAGTAATAATGTTCAATAGGAAGACAGACCTGGCTAGTGAAATTCATAGATCGCCCTCCACAGCCATTCCTCTGACCCCATGAGACTATTTTCTCTAAAAAACCTTCTGCTGCTCCAGCCAATACAGGGCAGGGAAGGGAAACCGACGGCAGCTTTGGTTGTTGTTTTTGAATGCCGCGCTTTGCTTCGCATAGGCGCCGAAGCGCTCCGCTGGGGGGCAGAAGATATTCCACACAGAATAGGTGTGTGAAGGCACCCTCTCCCCTTAATATAGTGAATTAGTGCAATCCAATATACAAGGGCGGACGTTTTCATCACCGTCTCCCACTCGGTGTGTGCAGATTCTCGGATCATTTTGTATAGTATGCTATTAAATCGACCCTCGATTGACTCTGAAGGTCTCCCATTCGGGTGTGCAAGTTTCTGTAGTATGCTATTAAATCGACCCTCGATTGACTTTGACTGTCTCCCATTTGGGTGTGCAAGTTTCTGTAGTATGCTATCAAATCGACCCCCGATTGACTTTGACTGTCTCCCATTTGGGTGTGCAAGTTTCTGTAGTATGCTATTAAATCGACCCCCGATTGACTTTGACTGCCTCCCATTCGGGTGTGCAAGTTTCTGTAGTATGCTATCAAATCGACCCCCGATTGACTTTGACTGTCTCCCATTTGGGTGTGCAAGTTTCTGTAGTATGCTATTAAATCGACCCTCGATTGACTTTGACTGTCTCCCATTCGGGTGTGCAAGTTTCTGTAGTATGCTATCAAATCGACCACCGATTGACTTTGACTGTCTCCCATTTGGGTGTGCAAGTTTCTGTAGTATGCTATCAAATCGACCCCCGATTGACTCTGACGGTCTCCCATGCGGGTGTGCAAGTTTCTGTAGTATGCTATTAAATCGACCCCCGATTGACTTTGACGGTCTCCCATTTGGGTGTGCAAGTTTCTGTAGTATGCTATCAAATCGACCCCCGATTGACTTTGATTGTCTCCCATTTGGGTGTGCAAGTTTCTGTAGTATGCTATTAAATCGACCCTCGATTGACTTTGACTGTCTCCCATTCGGGTGTGCAAGTTTCTGTAGTATGCTATCAAATCGACCCCCGATTGACTTTGACTGTCTCCCATTTGGGTGTGCAAGTTTCTGTAGTATGCTATCAAATCGACCCCAGATTGACTCTGACGGTCTCCCATGCGGGTGTGCAAGTTTCTGTAGTATGCTATTAAATCGACCCCCGATTGACTTTGACGGTCTCCCATTTGGGTGTGCAAGTTTCTGTAGTATGCTATCAAATCGACCCCCGATTGACTTTGACTGTCTCCCATTTGGGTGTGCAAGTTTCTGTAGTATGCTATTAAATCGACCCCCGATTGACTTTGACTGCCTCCCATTCGGGTGTGCAAGTTTCTGTAGTAAGCTATCAAATCGACCCCCGATTGACTTTGACTGTCTCCCATTCGGGTGTGCAAGTTTCTGTAGTATGCTATCAAATCGACCCCCGATTGACTTTGACTGTCTCCCATTTGGGTGTGCAAGTTTCTGTAGTATGCTATTAAATCGACCCCCAATTGACTTTGACGGTCTCCCATGCGGGTGTGGAACTTCTCTGGAATGTTGTAAAATATGACCGAGGTGCCTCTACCCCTTACTATAGTGAAATAGTGCCATCCAGTGTACAAGGGCGGACGCTTTCATCACCGTCTCCCATCACAGGTCGAGTTTCAATGAAAGGGTTTGACAGACATATCCCAAATTTGTGGGTTAGGTTTGGCCGGACGGCTTGTTGTTAAGGTTTGGAATTTTTTTGGCATTGTAATTTAACTCTTGGGCAAGAGGCTTATTCGCCGGTAGCATGGAACGGACGGGCAGCCGTCCATAGCCCCGTCCGTCCTCCTCCGGTTGCGCGCTCCCGCCCGAGTGTAGTATTTTTGGTGCGGGGGCCGGGATTGTCCTCATTCTCTGCTGCTGGAGTTACCAGAGCAGAGCCCGATACCGCCCAAATCAGTAAATTAGTTTAAAGAGCGCCCCGTTCTCTTTCTCTCCGTTAATGACAAGCATATGACTGGATAAACCAGGTAGCTGCTGCTGCTGCTGCTGCTGCCGCTGCTATTGGCGATGCCTAACACGGCGGCCAAAATAGTGAGCAGACCGACAGCAAACAAGAAGACATTGGGCGAGGGACCGCACGTTGGCCTTAGAGAAATAGCAAACCAGATGATCAGATCAAACTGCACCTTCTCTTGCTATCCTCGGCGCCGGCAGCGCCACCGTGTGTGCCAATCTCCTCCCTTATCCGCTCCTCTCATCTTTACCCAGCTCCAGCGAGGCAGCCGACATTGGGCGAGGGACCGCACGTTGGCCAATCTCCTCCCTTATCCGCTCCTCTCCTCTCATCTTTACCCAGCTCCAGCGAGGCAGCCGACATTGGGCGAGGGACCGCATGTTGGCCAATCTCCTCCCTTATCCGCTCCTCTTCTCTTTGCCCCAGCTCCAGGGAGGCAGCCGACATTGGGCGAGGGACCGCACGTTGGCCAATCTCCTCCCTTATCCGCTCCTCTTCTCTTTGCCCCAGCTCCAGCGAGGCAGCCGACATTGGGCGAGGGACCGCACATTGGCCTTAGAGAAATAGCAAACCAGATGATCAGATCAAACTGCACCTTCTCTTGCTATCCTCGGCGCCGGCAGCGCCACCGTGTGTGCCAATCTCCTCCCTTATCCGCTCCTCTCCTCTCCTCTCATCTTTACCCAGCTCCAGCGAGGCAGCCGACATTGGGCGAGGGACCGCACGTTGGCCAATCTCCTCCCTTATCCGCTCCTCTTCTCTTTGCCCCAGCTCCAGCGAGGCAGCCGACATTGGGCGAGGGACCGCACGTTGGCCAATCTCCTCCCTTATCCGCTCCTCTCCTCTCATCTTTACCCAGCTCCAGCGAGGCAGCCGACATTGGGCGAGGGACCGCACGTTGGCCAATCTCCTCCCTTATCCGCTCCTCTTCTCTTTACCCCAGCTCCAGCGAGGCAGCCAACATTGGGCGAGGGACCGCACGTTGGCCAATCTCCTCCCTTATCCGCTCCTCTCCTCTCATCTTTACCCAGCTCCAGCGAGGCAGCCGACATTGGGCGAGGGACCGCACGTTGGCCAATCTCCTCCCTTATCCGCTCCTCTTCTCTTTGCCCCAGCTCCAGCGAGGCAGCCGACATTGGGCGAGGGACCGCACGTTGGCCTTAGAGAAATAGCAAACCAGATGATCAGATCAAACTGCACCTTATCTTGCTATCCTCGGCGCCGGCAGCGCCACCGTGTGTGCCAATCTCCTCCCTTATCCGCTCCTCTCCTCTCCTCTCATCTTTACCCAGCTCCAGCGAGACAGCCGACATTGGGCGAGGGACCGCACGTTGGCCAATCTCCTCCCTTATCCGCTCCTCTTCTCTTTGCCCCAGCTCCAACGAGGCAGCCGACATTGGGCGAGGTACCGCACGTTGGCCAATCTCCTCCCTTATCCGCTCTTCTCCTCTCATCTTTACCCAGCTCCAGCGAGGCAGCCGACATTGGGCGAGGGACCGCACGTTGGCCAATCTCCTCCCTTATCCGCTCCTCTTCTCTTTGCCCCAGCTCCAGCGAGGCAGCCGACATTGGGCGAGGGACCGCACGTTGGCCTTAGAGAAATAGCAAACCAGATGATCAGATCAAACTGCACCTTCTCTTGCTATCCTCGGCGCCGGCAGCGCCACCGTGTGTGCCAATCTCCTCCCTTATCCGCTCCTCTCATCTTTACCCAGCTCCAGCGAGGCAGCCGACATTGGGCGAGAGACCGCACGTTGGCCAATCTCCTCCCTTATCCGCTCCTCTTTTCTTTGCCCCAGCTCCAGCGAGGCAGCCGACATTGGGCGAGGGACCGCACGTTGGCCAATCTCCTCCCTTATCCGCTCCTCTCCTCTCATCTTTACCCAGCTCCAGCGAGGCAGCCGACATTGGGCGAGGGACCGCACGATGGCCAATCTCCTCCCTTATCCGCTCCTCTTCTCTTTGCCCCAGCTCCAGCGAGGCAGCCGACATTGGGCGAGGGACCGCACGTTGGCCAATCTCCTCCCTTATCCGCTCCTCTCCTCTCATCTT
>NW_024738190.1:0-3257 GCF_018991925.1 Homarus americanus
CATTGAGTTCACGGCGCCAAAAGCTCGTTGAACAGGCTTTGTGTGAAATATAGCAGAGTCTAGGACTGCTTTTATTGTCCTAGTGGCCCAGAGGTAGCATTCCCCGGACACAATTATGTTCACGGCGCCATAAGCTCGTTGAACAAGCTTTGTGTGAAATATAGCAGAGTCTAGGACTGCTTTTATTGTCCTGGCGGCCCAGAGGTAGCGTCCCCCGGTCACAATAATAAGATCGTGGGTTCAAATCCTGGTGGGGTGAGGTGTTGATTAAATGTAGAAGTCCGCGTGCTTTATTGGGCTAATGAAATATATATGGATCCTCATGTTTCGAAGCTGCATTTGGTTAAGCGTTGCTCTGATCACCTAAGCGGCACGGGTGGTCCCCATTAGAGGTTCACGGCGCCATAAGCTCGTTGAACAGGCTTTGTGTGAAATATAGCAGAGTCTAGGACTGCTTTTATTGTCGTTGTGGCCCAGAGGTAGCATTCCCTGGTCACAATTATAAGATCGTGGGTTCAAATCCTGGTGGGTTGAGGTGTTGATTATATAAAGAAGTCCGCGTGCTTTATTGGGTTAATGAAATATATATGGATCCTCGTGTTTCGAAGCCGCATTTGGTAAAACGTTGCTCTGATCACCTAAGCGGCACGGGTGGTCCCCTATAGTGGTTCACAGCGCCATAAACTCGTTGAACAGGCTTTGTGTGAAATATAGCAGAGTCTAGGACTGCTTTTATTGTCCTAGTGGCCCAGAAGTAGCGTTCCCCGGTCATAATTATAAGATCGTGGGTTCAAATCCTGGTGGGGTGAGGTGTTGGTTATATGTAGAAGTCCGCGTGCTTTATTGGGCTAATGAAATATATATGGATTCTCGTGTTTCGAAGCCGCATTGGGTTAAACGTTGCTCTGATCACCTAAGCGGGACGGGTGGTCCCCATTAGTGGTTCACGGCGCCATAAGCTCGTTGAACAGGCTTTGTGTGAAATATAGCAGAGTCTAGGACTGCTTTTATTGTCCTGGTGGCCCAGAGGTAGCGTTCCCTGGTCATAATTAGAAGATCGTGGGTTCGAATCCTGGTGGGGCGAGGTATTGATTATATGTAGAAGTCCGAGTGCTTTATTGGGTTAATGAAATATATATGGATCCTCGTGTTTCCAAGCCGGATCTGGTAAAACTTTGCTCTGATCACCCAAGCGGCACGGCTGGTCCCCATTAGAGGTTCATGGCGCCAAAAGGTAGTTGAACAGGCTTTGTGTGAAATATAGTAGAGTCTGGGACTGCTTCTACTTGCCTGGTGGCGGGGTAGCGTCGGTCACATTATAAGATTGTGGTTCCGTCCTGGTGGGGTGAGGTGTTGATTATATGTAAGTCCGGCGTGCTTTATTGGGTAAATGAAACATATATGGATCTTTCGTGTTTGAGCGCACATTTGGTAAAACGTTGCTCTGATCACCTAAAAGCGGCGCGGTGGTCCCCATTAGAGGTTCATGGCGCCATAAGGTCGTTGAACAGGATTTGTGTGAAAAATAGTAGAGTCTAAGACTGCTTTTATTGTCCTGGTGGCCCAGAGGTAGCATACCCCGGTCACAATTATAAGATCGTGGGTTTGAATCCTGGTAGGGTGAGTTGTTCATTATATGTAGAAGTCCGAGTGATTTATTGGGGTAATGAAATATTTTTGGATCCTCCTTGTTTCGAAGCCGGATTTGGTAAAACGTTGCTCTAATTACCTAAGCGGCACGGGTGGTCCCAATTAGAGGTTCACGGTGGCATAAGCAAGTTGAACAGGCTTTGTGTGAAATATAGTAGAGAATAGGACTACTTTTATTGTCCTAGTGGCCCAGAGGTAGCGTTTCCCGGTCACAATTATAAGATCGTGGGTTCAAATCCTGGTAGGGTGAGGTGTTGATTAAATGTAAAAGTCCGCGTGCTTTATTGGGCTAATGAAATATATATGGATCCTCGTGTTTCGAAACCGGATTTGGTAAAACGTTGCTGTGATCACCTAAGCGGCACGGGTGGTCCCCATTAAAGGTTCATGGCGCCATAAGGTCGTTGAACAGGCTCTGTGTGAAATATAGTAGAGTCTAGGACTGCTTTTATTGTCCTGGTGGCCCAGAGGTAGCGTTCCCCGGTCACAATTATAAGATCGTGGCTTCAAATCCTGGTGGGGTGAGGCTTTGATTATATGTAGAAGTCTGCGTGCTTTATTGGACTACTGAAATATATATGGATCCTCGGGTTTCGAAGCCGCATATGGTTAAACGTTGCTCGGATCACCTAAGCGGCACGGGTGGTCCCCTATAGTGGTTCACAGCGCCATAAGCTCGTTGAATAGGCTTTGTGTGAAATATAGTAGAGTCTAGCACTGCTTTTATTGTTCTAGTGGCCCAGTGGTAGCATTCCCCGGTCACAATTATAAGATCGTGGGTTCAAATCCTGGTGGGGTGAGGTGTTGATTATATGTAGAAGTAAGCGTGCTTTATTGGGCTAATGAAATATATATGGATCCTTCTTGTTTCGAAGCCTCATTTGGTAAAATTTTGGTCTGATCACCTAAGCAGCACGGGTGGTCCCCATTAGAGGTTCACGGCGCCATAAGCTCGTTGAACAGGCTTTGTGTGAAATATAGCAGAGTCTAGGACTGCTTCTATTGTCCTGGTGGCCCAGAGGTAGCGTCCCCCGGTCACAATTATATGATTGTGGGTTCAAATCCTGGTGGGGTGAGGTGTTGATTATATGTAGAAGTCCGCATGCTTTATTGGGTTAATGAAATATATATGGATCCTCGTGTTTCGAAGCCGCATTTGGTAAAACGTTGCTCTGATCACCTAAGCGGCACGGGTGGTCCCCTATAGTGGTTCACAGCGCCATAAACTCGTTGAACAGGCTTTGTGTGAAATATAGCAGAGTCTAGGACTGCTTTTATTGTCCTGGTATTTGGTAAAAGTCCCAGTGCAATTATAAGATCGTGGGTTCAAATCCTGGTGGGGTAAGGTTTTGATTATATGTAAAAGTCTGCGTGCTTTATTGGGCTAATGAAATAAATATGGATCCTCGTGTTTCGAAGCCGGATTTGGTAAAACGTTGCTCTGATCACCTAAGCGGCACAGGTGGTCCTCATTAGAGGTTTACGGCGCCTTAAGCTCGTTGAACAGGCTTTGTGTGAAATATAGCAGAGTCTAGGAATGCTTTTAGTGTCCTGGTGGCCCAGAGGTAGCGTTCCACGGTCACAATTATAAGATCGTCGGTTTGAAT
>NW_024738191.1:0-23688 GCF_018991925.1 Homarus americanus
TGTGCATAACCATGGTTGTTGGTGGCCCAGTTTTGGAGACTGTTCAATAAATCATGAAGGGCGGTATAGTTTGTAGCAGAATTGTTGACGCTGATCCCAATGGTGGAGTCGTCGACATATTTCCAGCGAGCAGGGGTTTCTCTTAGGGCATCATTGATGAGCATAAGGAAGCAGAGTGGTCCCATCTTGGTGCCTTGGGGGACGCCACAGGTGAGTGACTGAAAGGTGGAGACAGCCAGCCCCTCGGAAGCGTACAGCTTGGCGTCGGTCACTGAGGAAGTCTGTAAGCCATGGTATAATAAGACTTCTCCGAAGCCCGAGGTCAATAGCTTTGTTGATGATTATATTGTGGTCGACTAGGTCGAACGCTTTAGTGAAATCAATGAAGGCGACAGCTACAGACGTTTTTCGTTTCTCGAGATGGCGGTATATGTAATCGAGAAAGCTGACAAGACAGTCCAGTCAGTCAGTGGTGGAGAAGTTTTCATGTTGCCAAATTGCTGAGGTCTACCGACTCCTGCAATATCAGCAAAAGCCCAGCCAGTCGAACACAAAACTTTCACAGATTAGGCTGGGTATTGGGGTGATTGCAATAGGTCGTAGCTGATTTAAGGATTGTGGGTTGGTTGACTTGGGCACTGGTGATACATAAGAGGTCTTCCAGTCAGCTGGGCATCTGGCTTGACTGAGAGAAGCATTGATGATGGAGCATAGGGGTTTAGCAAGCTCCGGGGAGAACTCCTTGAAGCGTTTCATTGGTAAGTCAATGGGGGTGGTAGAGCGTTTTAATTTTAGTTTGTCCAGGCGTTTTGCTATTTCAAATACTTCTACTAAGTCAGTGGGAAGGGGGGGGGCTGGTAGGTAAGCAGGGAGAGTGGTTGTGTCAAGCCGGGGGAGCGTCTGGCATATAGTAGCGAAGTGTGTGTGTGTGTGTGTGTGTGTGTGTGTGTGTATACTACTGTACTTTTTAGATCCTCCTACGCAACCTAACCTATTATAGTTAAGTATAGTAGGCTATACACTATTTTGTTTGTATGTGTTATAAAATGAAATTGCATGTTATTATTTTTAATATTATTATTATTAATATTATTATTATTATTAGTAGTAGTAGTAGTATTATTATTATTATTATTGTTATTATTATTACATGCTAATATAATACTAAGTTGCCCGCCAGATTTCCTCAGAGATGGGAGGAGCACATTGGAGGCGGTGTTGTTTATACTCCGCCCGATTACTGATTCCTATTCACCGAGCCAGAGCTGGCGGGCGGCGTGTTATGTGCCACGTTTTGTTTCCCATTGGGCGTACCGCTCAGCTGGGGAGTAGGAGATTTCATAAAAAGAAAGTTTGAGTGGAGAGCACACCTTTTCCTTCACATACAGTTATCTTAGACCATCTACTAGTATAATAGTTTGCACAAAAATACTCTACACTCTTTCTAGGTTATTGTTATGTTTTTTTTTTTTTTTTTGATTTCTCATCAGATTGTGCATTCAACTAATATACACTATTAGTGTGTTTATTATTATGTTTTATAGTATTATTTCGTATAATATTGGGTAACACAATTAGAGTCACTAGTATAGTATATTTTCGGGGTTTATAGCAGTTTGTGGTCTAATAGTATCATGCTTTATGAGTGGTGTTCTATGTAGTGATGATTAGGCAATAAAATATGCTTTGGGGGTTTATAGCAGTTTTTGTGGTCTACTAGTATCATGCTTTGTGGGTGGTGTTCTATGTAGTGATGATTAGGCCATAAAATATGCTTTTGGTTTATTGCTAACAAAATATACTTTGCTCTACCGCTGTAGTGCAAAACATGGTGAAACTTACATACACCGTTAATAAAGTATTGATGGAAGAAGAAGAAGAAGAAGAAGAAGAAGAAGAAGAAGAAGAAGAAGTAAGAGGAAGAATTGTGGAGGGAATGAACAGTGAGACAATGTAAAGCCTCCGGGATGGCGGCAGCGTTTCTGTTATTAATATATAATAAGACAATAGGAAAATATGTTGTTGTCTCTACCTGTATTATTACCTTTGCGATAGCATGGTTCAATTTTTGGAGGACAGAGGAAGGAGCAGGAGGTTAGGAAGGGAGAGATAGTGTCTGTGATCCTCGGGTCACCACTCCTCGGATTGTGTCAGTTCAAGTTTAGAAGCTCCAACAACTTTCCCTGAATACAAATTGGCAACGTTTCGATTTACAACAGGTACCTACTTACTGCTACAGTAGGTAGGTGAACAGGGACCAAGGGGGCTAGGAAGAGTGTCCAAACAACTTGCTCCTGCCTGCCTGTGTGATGTAGTCGTGGCCAGAATTAGGTTAGGATACAGACACATCTGGCTAGTTAGTAACGCTGTACCCATAAAGGAACACTCAGCATGTAAACTTGGTGATACACCTTTCAAGCACTACTATATTATTGAATGGGACACTGTCAAAGACTTCAGGCCACCTCACTTATTGTATCTTGAACTATGTCATTACTTCATTGAGGACATTACATTCTTGCTCTTTATCCCAAATTGGCTAGCCCACACTGGTAAATGTGTACTGTACTGTCAATGAATCTGATGTATTTCTTTGTGTATGAACCTGACTGAAAATAAGGTCTCATCCCTTGCTGCTGCTGCTGCTGCTGCTGCTTCTTGCGCCCTTCTAAGTCCCGTTTAAGTCCCCCACCCCAGGCCCCCGCAGTACCCCTTCACATCTACACCATTCAAAAACAATTTCACTCAATTTCCACAATACTATGCTAATTACACGTAAAATAGAGTGTTATCCTGCAAAACGTTGATGTCGTATATTTCTCTCTTTAAGTGATATCCTGTGGCTCCGAAAGGAGCCTGTTTGGTTAGGTTGTCTTGTGTGAACGAACCTTGGGTTCTTATTTCTTCTCTGTCTTCTTGGGGAGGAGCACAGCTTGGATGTGAGGAAGGACACCCCCTTGGGCAATGGTGACTCCAGATAGGAGCTTGTTCAGCTCCTCGTCATTGCGAATGGCAAGCTGAAGATGACGCGGGATAATGCGGGTCTTCTTGTTGTCGCGGGCGGCGTTACCGGCCAGCTCGAGCACTTCTGCTGCCAGGTACTCCATGACGGCTGCAAGGTACACAGGGGCACCTGCACCAACACGCTCAGCATAGTTGCCTTTACGCAAGAGACGGTGGACCCTACCCACGGGGAACTGGAGTCCGGCCCTGCTAGAACGGGACTTTGACTTGCCCTTCACCTTGCCTCCCTTGCCGCGTCCTGACATGTTGCTGCTGCTGCTTTTCGTGATAGGAGTTAAATTTCCGCCCGCCACCTTGGTCTTTTATACCAAGCTCAGGATCAGGCCAGGTGGCCGTCTCGCGGACCCAACCAATGTAAGAGAGCCGTAGCTGCAGCCAGTCTGATCCTGAGCGGCCCGCTCGGTATATAAGGAAAAGTTAGTCGGGCCAGTTTTCAATTCTCTCGCTCCGCGCCACGAGTAACTGTGCCGCCATGCCTCCCAAAACTTCCGGAAAGGCTGCCAAGAAGGCTGGAAAGGCCCAGAAGGCCATTGCCAAGGGTGACAAGAAGAAGAAGCGCAGGAGGAAGGAAAGCTACAGCATCTCCATCTACAAGGTACTGAAGCAAGTGCACCCCGACACAGGAGTCTCCTCCAAAGCTATGTCCATCATGAACTCTTTCGTGAACGACATCTTCGAGCGCATCGCTGCCGAGGCTTCCCGCCTGGCGCACTACAACAAACGCTCCACCATTACAAGTCGGGAAATCCAGACAGCTGTCCGACTCTTGCTGCCCGGTGAACTGGCCAAGCATGCCGTGTCTGAGGGCACCAAGGCTGTCACCAAGTACACCTCTTCCAAGTAAGAGGTTACTTGTGCACAACAAACACGCCATCCCACTACTACAACTTCATCGGCTCCATCGGAGCCACAGTTACATGTTAAAGAGACAGTTACCGACAGTGATATATTGAGAGGGAAATAAATAAAAAAAAAAATTATAATAATCTGCATTCTCTATTGGCGTAGAAACCGGACTAAATCGAAACATAATAAATAAATAAATAAATAAATTCTGCGTGGAGTAGTTGTACACCCACTGCAAAGTGACATACATGGAGTGTGTTTGGGCTTCATTTCTTGTTTGCAGCACGCCTATTTCATGTAAACCATTTTTTTTTTTTTTTTATTGTATGTTCTCTTATTTTATTTATTTATTTACTTACTTATTCTTTATATATTTATTTGTTACTAGCTCTTGTTTGTTGCACCCACCCACCCACCTCCCGAATTGATGACCTACTATGCAATCGTACCTCCACGAATGTTACCAACTTACCGTTAGGCGATTTGGGTAACCGAAATTAACGCTCTCCGACCACCAACCATTTCGATTGTCATGAAAATTATCTTCAGAACAGTGCTTTGGCCCTGAGAAGGGCCGAGTTATAGATGTCTGGTAGGTTTTGTTGTGCTTTTTGTTTTTCCCCAAGGAAGAGGACTTAAGCACGCTCTCCGCGGATGCGCCGGGCCAGCTGGATGTCCTTGGGCATGATGGTAACGCGCTTGGCGTGAATGGCACACAGGTTGGTGTCCTCGAAAAGACCCACCAGGTAAGCCTCAGAGGCTTCCTGCAGAGCCATGACGGCAGACGACTGGAAGCGCAGGTCAGTCTTGAAATCCTGGGCGATCTCACGCACCGGGCGCTGGAAGGGCAGCTTCCTGATGAGTAGCTCTGTGCTCTTCTGGTAACGACGGATCTCACGAAGGGCGACGGTTCCGGGCCTGTAACGATGGGGCTTCTTGACACCACCGGTGGCTGGGGCGGACTTGCGAGCTGCCTTGGTGGCAAGCTGCTTCCGTGGAGCCTTGCCTCCAGTGGACTTGCGGGCAGTCTGTTTAGTACGGGCCATCTCGACGACGAAATAGTCAATACGGGCGGCCCGGCAGGCGGGCGGGCTTATATACAGACATTCTCCACCTCAGTGGCCACCTCAGTGGCCACGAGTGCCGCATGCGTCATCCGCAAGCTACGCCCCACCTCCAAGAGGGAGGGACGGCCTTGGATGAACGATACTACCGCTGCGTCCACAGCACGCCACCTACTCCCACCAAACCGTGGGCGAAGCCACACCAGGACCACCTGTAGTAGCAACCACAACAACATGACTGGACGAGGCAAAGGCGGCAAGGGACTTGGAAAGGGTGGCGCCAAGCGTCATCGTAAGGTGCTTCGTGACAACATCCAGGGTATCACCAAGCCCGCCATTCGTCGTCTAGCTCGGCGTGGAGGTGTTAAACGTATATCCGGCCTCATCTACGAGGAGACCCGCGGCGTCCTCAAGGTGTTTCTGGAGAACGTCATCCGTGACGCCGTCACCTACACCGAGCACGCAAAAAGGAAGACCGTCACCGCCATGGATGTGGTGTATGCCCTGAAACGGCAAGGCCGCACCCTTTATGGTTTTGGTGGTTAATCAACCTGATGGACGGGCGCACACCACCACCACCACCACCACCACCACGACAAACAAATATACGGACCTACTTTTAGGTCCACATTTAAATCGCTAAAGAGTTGGTTAGACACTGAGTAAATCGTTGAAAATATATCCAATAACATGATCCTCTCTAATTCTGGACTTGTGGTATGAGTATAGGTTGTGCGTGAACGTGTTGGAACCACTTCCTAGTAATTGTCAGTCAGTCAGTCAGTCAGTCAACATTCACCTAACCTCCAGGTACCTCACCTAACTTCCTGTAGCGTCACCGAACCTCACGAAATGTAACCCAATGTAGTTTATAATCTATCCTAACATGACATAACATAACCACGCACTATATTACTTCGGTAAGAGTAATGAGTTTTAATACGCAAAGTTGCAGTTATCATTCATGCATACATACATACATACATACATAACATGCTAGTGGCAGGGGGGATTGAAGTGAATTTTAGGAGGATAGAATAGGTGCAGTGGCTAAACAGCGCTTGCGTGAGGGACTTTAAGCAGCAACTCGCCTGGATGCGGCAGGATAGAGTCAGGTCAAGCGTCCGGTGCATGTTGGGTTCCGCCATGGTTTCTCAGTGTTTGGTCGGCTTGATTGTATGTGTGTTGTTTTCTTGTTTGGAGGAAATGTCTTGGTATTCTTCTTCTTAGCTTGAAGTTGATTTTCTTCTAACTCTTCTCCTCTTGTTGTTCGTCTTCCCCGTGTCTGCTATCATTCTGTAAAGACTCTATATATGTATGTAGGTATGAGTGAGTAACAGTTGCCGGTTACAGTGATACTTCATATTCGCTGGTGTTGTACTGTATGGCTTCGGTATTTCTTAATATACAAACAGCACCGTTAGGGGATTGAGGTATTTAAAAACCAGCCTACATTACTTATATATAGAAATAAATAATGTGGCTTGGACAATAATGACGACTACTCTCTCCTACCTTCCCCAAACAAGGGCTTTTCGAAAGTATACATTGGACACAAATGACTTAGTACATACATTGGTGGTTTAACAAAAGCCCTCATTAGAGATAGGTGAAGGAGCACACAGTGAACATACAGATTAATGTTTGCACGCGTAGATCATGTAAGGTGAGGTGTTGAACACCAGACACGTGGTGTAGTAACTCCCTCACAGATGGCGTTATGAGGGGCCTGATGATGTAGCAGTTACCTCACAGATGGTGTTATGAGGAACTTCACATGATGATGCTGTAGCCAAACATTCACTACGTGGTGTCGTAGCATCTTGGGGACACCACGTGGTCGACATGACTCACTCATTCAAGTGGGTGAGGTGTGGTCCCAGGCCTCTCTATCGTGGAGTCTCAGGGGAAGTATAACCGGGTACCTGGGACCTCACTGTGTGAAGCTGGTTAGCTAGCTTGGGTAAGACTCAACTGCCGAGTTGTTTTTCACTGAGTTAAGCACTGTTCACCACTATTCATCACTGGTTCCATTCCTTTGCCAAATGAGATAGTACCTTATGGCAAGAACTTGTTGATAGTCCGGTGGGGAGGAGGGTTCAGGGGAGTGAGTTGGTATGGACCAACATATAAATAATAATAATAATAATAATAATAACGGTTTATTGAAAGAGCTTGGCAGCCAGAAGGCTGAAAATATACAGTTACATATTTGGGGAATGGGTTACGAATTACAAATAATATACAAGTAACATGAGTGACACAAATAAGACATATAATAACTAGCTGGGGAAAAGCTCAAACTACAGTTCATTTCAACATAGTGACAGTGCAAGGAGTAGTGTTTACTGGGAGTGAGTACACTGATTTATTACAAGTTATCGATAATTTTTACAATGGTTGGGACTGGGCTGTTCTTATAGCGATCAGTTCGTGCACGTATGGGCTGGGCTGGATGCGGTTGTGGTGTCGAAGAGCAATTCTCGGACTAGGGATCTCAGGTGGTAGTAGGAGCCGGTGTAGAAGCTTCTTACCAAATTTGCAGATGAGGTCGTGGTGATGGTCAGTGAGAGTCTAAAGGGTCGGTCAGTGTGTTGAGCGCTTCTTGATATGTGGAGTAGGAAGGGTAGAGAATAATCTTGCATGGCCTCTTTTGCACTTTTTCTAGGTGTTTACGTTGTGTGGCATTTAGGGAGGAAGACCAGGTGAGCTTGGGAAGTATGAATGTTGTGTAAACACTGAGGAGCTCGTGTGCAGGAACACCGAGGGACTTGAGTCGGAGTAGGAGGTGGAGACGGAAACTGGAGGATTTGATAACTTCACTGACGTGTGGTTTCTAATTTAGTTTGTTGTCTATGGTGACGCCGAGGAGCTTCGTGGAATCTAAAACCTGGAGTGTGTTCGGACCTAGAGTAATGGAAGGAGGTGGGACAATGTCGGAGGAGAGGTTGATGTGCATAACCATGGTTGTTGGTGGCCCAGTTTTGGAGACTGTTCAATAAATCATGAAGGGCGGTATAGTTTGGAGCAGAATTGTTGACGCTGATCCCAATGGTGGAGTCGTCGACATATTTCCAGCGAGCAGGGGTTTCTCTTAGGGCATCATTGATGAGCATAAGGAAGCAGAGTGGTCCCATCTTGGTGCCTTGGGGGACGCCACAGGTGAGTGACTGAAAGGTGGAGACAGCCAGCCCCTCGGAAGCGTACAGCTTGGCGTCGGTCACTGAGGAAGTCTGTAAGCCCTGGTATAATAAGACTTCTCCGAAGCCCGAGGTCAATAGCTTAGTTGATGATTATATTGTGGTCGACTAGGTCGAACGCTTTAGTGAAATCAATGAAGGCGACAGCTACAGACGTTTTTCGTTTCTCGAGATGGCGGTATATGTAATCGAGAAAGCTGACAAGACAGTCAGTCAGTCAGTGGTGGAGGAAGTTTTCATGTTGCCAAATTGCTGAGGGTCTACTACGACTCCTGCAATATCAGCAAAAGCCCAGCCAGTCGAACACAAAACTTTCACAGATTAGGCTGGGTATTGGGGTGATTGCAATAGGTCGTAGCTGATTTAAGGATTGTGGGCTGGTTGACTTGGGCACTGGTGATACATAAGAGGTCTTCCAGTCAGCTGGGCATCTGGCTTGACTGAGAGAAGCATTGATGATGGAGCATAGGGGTTTAGCAAGCTCCGGGGAGAACTCCTTGAAGCGTTTCATTGGTAAGTCAATGGGGGTGGTAGAGCGTTTTAATTTTAGTTTGTCCAGGCGTTTTGCTATTTCAAATACTTCCACTAAGTCAGTGGGAAGGGGGGGGCTGGTAGGTAAGCAGGGAGAGTGGTTGTGTCAAGCCGGGGGAGCGTCTGGCATATAGTAGCGAAGTGTGTGTGTGTGTGTGTGTGTGTATACTACTGTACTTTTTAGATCCTCCTACGCAACCTAACCTATTTTAGTTAAGTATAGTAGGCTATACACTATTTTGTTAGTATGTGTTATAAAATGAAATTGCATGTTATTATTATTAATATTATTATTATTAATATTATTATTATTATTAGTAGTAGTAGTAGTAGTAGTATTATTATTATTGTTATTATTATTACATGCTAATATAATACTAAGTTGCCCGCCAGATTTCCTCAGAGATGGGAGGAGCACATTGGCGGCGGTGTTGTTTATACTCCGCCCGATTACTGATTCCTATTCACCGAGCCAGAGCTGGCGGGCGGCGTGTTATGTGCCACGTTTTGTTTCCCATTGGGCGTACCGCTCAGCTGGGGAGTAGGAGATTTCATAAAAAGAAAGTTTGAGTGGAGAGCACACCTTTTCCTTCACATACAGTTATCTTAGACCATCTACTAGTATAATAGTTTGCACAAAAATACTCTACACTCTTTCTAGGTTATTGTTATGTTTTTTTTTTTTTTTTTGATTTCTCATCAGATTGTGCATTCAACTAATATACACTATTAGTGTGTTTATTATTATGTTTTATAGTATTATTTCGTATAATATTGGGTAACACAATTAGAGTCACTAGTATAGTATATTTTCGGGGTTTATAGCAGTTTGTGGTCTAATAGTATCATGCTTTATGAGTGGTGTTCTATGTAGTGATGGATGATTAGGCAATAAAATATGCTTTGGGTGTTTATAGCAGTTTGTGGTCTACTAGTATCATGCTTTATGGGTGGTGTTCTATGTAGTGATGATTAGGCCATAAAATATGCTTTTGGTTTATTGCTAACAAAATATACTTTGCTCTACCGCTGGAGTGCAAAACATGGTGAAACTTACATACACCGTTAATAAAGTATTGGTGGAAGAAGAAGAAGAAGTAAGAGGAAGAATTGTGGAGGGAATGAACAGTGAGACAATGTAAAGCCTCCAGGATGGCGGCAGCGTTTCTGTTATTAATATATAATAAGACAATAGGAAAATATGTTGTTGTCTCTACCTGTATTATTACCTTTGCGATAGCATGGTTCAATTTTGGGAGGACAGAGGAAGGAGCAGGAGGTTAGGAAGGGATTTGTAGTGGGAGAGATAGTGTCTGTGATCCTCGGGTCACCACTCCTCGGATTGTGTCAGTTCAAGTTTAGAAGCTCCAACAACTTTCCCTGAATACAAATTGGCAACGTTTCGATTTACAACAGGTACCTACTTACTGCTACAGTAGGTAGGTGAACAGGGACCAAGGGGGCTAGGAAGAGTGTCCAAACAACTTGCCTGTGTGATGTAGTCGTGGCCAGAATTAGGTTAGGATACAGACACATCTGGCTAGTTAGTAACGCTGTACCCATAAAGGAACACTCAGCATGTAAACTTGGTGATACACCTTTAAAGCACTACTATATTATTGAATGGGACACTGTCAAAGACTTCAGGCCACCTCACTTATTGTATCTTGAACTATGTCATTACTTCATTGAGGACATTACATTCTTGCTCTTTATCCCAAATTGGCTAGCCCACACTGGTAAATGTGTACTGTACTGTCAATGAATCTGATGTATTTCTTTGTGTATGAACCTGACTGAAAATAAGGTCGCCTCCCTGCTGCTGCTGCTAAAGCTGCTTCTGCGCCCTTCTAAGTCCCGTTTAAGTCCCCCACCCCAGGCCCCCGCAGTACCCCTTCACATCTACACCATTCAAAAACAATTTCACTCAATTTGCACAGAGTGTTATCCTGCAAAACGTTGATGTCGTATATTTCTCTCTTTAAGTGATATCCTGTGGCTCCGAAAGGAGCCTGTTTGGTTAGGTTGTCTTGTGTGAACGAACCTTGGGTTCTTATTTCTTCTCTGTCTTCTTGGGGAGGAGCACAGCTTGGATGTTAGGAAGGACACCCCCTTGGGCAATGGTGACTCCAGACAGGAGCTTGTTCAGCTCCTCGTCATTGCGAATGGCAAGCTGAAGATGACGCGGGATAATGCGGGTCTTCTTGTTGTCGCGGGCGGCGTTACCGGCCAGCTCGAGCACTTCTGCTGCCAGGTACTCCATGACGGCTGCAAGGTACACAGGGGCACCTGCCCCAACACGCTCAGCATAGTTGCCTTTACGCAAGAGACGGTGGATCCTACCCACGGGGAACTGGAGTCCGGCCCTGCTAGAACGGGACTTTGACTTGCCCTTCACCTTGCCTCCCTTGCCGCGTCCTGACATGTTGCTGCTGCTGCTTTTCGTGATAGGAGTTAAATTTCCGCCCGCCACCTTGGTCTTTTATACCAAGCTCAGGATCAGGCCAGGTGGCCGTCTCGCGGACCCAACCAATGTAAGAGAGCCGTAGCTGCAGCCAGTCTGATCCTGAGCGGCCCGCTCGGTATATAAGGAAAAGTTAGTCGGGCCAGTTTTCAATTCTCTCGCTCCGCGCCACGAGTAACTGTGCCGCCATGCCTCCCAAAACTTCCGGAAAGGCTGCCAAGAAGGCTGGAAAGGCCCAGAAGGCCATTGCCAAGGGTGACAAGAAGAAGAAGCGCAGGAGGAAGGAAAGCTACAGCATCTACATCTACAAGGTACTGAAGCAAGTGCACCCCGACACAGGAGTCTCCTCCAAAGCTATGTCCATCATGAACTCTTTCGTGAACGACATCTTCGAGCGCATCGCTGCCGAGGCTTCCCGCCTGGCGCACTACAACAAACGCTCCACCATTACAAGTCGGGAAATCCAGACAGCTGTCCGACTCTTGCTGCCCGGTGAACTGGCCAAGCATGCCGTGTCTGAGGGCACCAAGGCTGTCACCAAGTACACCTCTTCCAAGTAAGAGGTTACTTGTGCACAACAAACACGCCATCCCACTACTACAACTTAATCGGCTCCATCGGAGCCACAGTTACATGTTAAAGAGACAGTTACCGACAGTGATATATTGAGAGGGAAATAAAAAAAAAAAAAAATTATAATAATCTGCATTCTCTATTGGCGTAGAAACCGGACTAAATCGAAACATAATAAATAAATAAATAAATTCTGCGTGGAGTACTTTTACACCCACTGCAAAGTGACATACATGGAGTGTGTTTGGGCTTCATTTCATGTTTGCAGCACGCCTATTTCATGTAAACAATTTATTTTATTTTATTGTATTTTATTGTATTTTCTTTTATTTTATTTATTTATTTACTTACTTATTCTTTATATATTTATTTGTTACTAGCTCTTGTTTGTTGCACCCACCCACCTCCCGAATTGATGACCTACTATACATTCGTGCCTGCACGAATGTTACCAACTTACCGTTAGGCGATTTGGGTAACCGAAATTAACGCTCTCCTACCACCAACCATTTCGATTGTCATGAAAATTATCTTCAGAACAGTTCTTTGGCCCTGAGAAGGGCCGAGTTATAGATGTCTGGTAGGTTTTGTTGTGCTTTTTCTTTTTCCCCAAGGAAGAGGACTTAAGCACGCTTCTCCGCGGGATGCGCCGGGCCAGCTGGATGTCCTTGGGCATGATGGTAACGCGCTTGGCGTGAATGGCACACAGGTTGGTGTCCTCGAAAAGACCCACCAGGTAAGCCTCAGAGGCTTCCTGCAGAGCCATGACGGCAGACGACTGGAAGCGCAGGTCAGTCTTGAAATCCTGGGCGATCTCACGCACCAGGCGCTGGAAGGGCAGCTTCCTGATGAGTAGCTCTGTGCTCTTCTGGTAACGACGGATCTCACGAAGGGCGACGGTTCCGGGCCTGTAACGATGGGGCTTCTTGACACCACCGGTGGCTGGGGCGGACTTGCGAGCTGCCTTGGTGGCAAGCTGCTTCCGTGGAGCCTTGCCTCCAGTGGACTTGCGGGCAGTCTGTTTAGTACGGGCCATCTCGACGACGAAATAGTAAATACGGGCGGCCTGGCAGGCGGGCGGGCTTATATACAGACATTCTCCACCTCAGTGGCCACCTCATTGGCCACGAGTGCCGCATGCGTAATCCGCAAGCTACGCCCCACCTCCAAGAGGGAGGGACGGCCTTGGATGAACGATACTACCGCTGCGTCCACAGCACGCCACCTACTCCCACCAAACCGTGGGCGAAGCCACACCAGGACCACCTGTAGTAGCAACCACAACAACATGACTGGACGAGGCAAAGGCGGCAAGGGACTTGGAAAGGGTGGCGCCAAGCGTCATCGTAAGGTGCTTCGTGACAACATCCAGGGTATCACCAAGCCCGCCATTCGTCGTCTAGCTCGGCGTGGAGGTGTTAAACGTATATCCGGCCTCATCTACGAGGAGACCCGCGGCGTCCTCAAGGTGTTTCTGGAGAACGTCATCCGTGACGCCGTCACCTACACCGAGCACGCAAAAAGGAAGACCGTCACCGCCATGGATGTGGTGTATGCCCTGAAACGGCAGGGCCGCACCCTTTATGGTTTTGGTGGTTAATCAACCTGATGGACGGGCGCACACCACCACCACCACCACCACCACCACGACAAACAAATATACGGACCTAATTTTAGGTCCACATTTAAATCGCTAAAGAGTTGGTTAGACACTGAGTAAATCGTTGAAAATATATCCAATAACATGATCCTCTCTAATTCTGGACTTGTGGTATGAGTATAGGTTGTGCGTGAACGTGTTGGAACCACTTCCTAGTAATTGGCAGGCAGTCAGTCAGTCAGTCAGTCAACATTCACCTAACCTCCAGGTACCTCACCTAACTTCCTGTAGCGTCACCGAACCTCACGAAATGTAACCCAATGTAGTTTATAATCTATCCTAACATGACATAACATAACCACGCACTATATTACTTCGGTAAGAGTAATGAGTTTTAATACGCAAAGTTGCAGTTATCATTCATGCATACATACATACATACATACATACATACATGCTAGTGGCAGGGGGGATTGAAGTGAATTTTAGGAGGAGAGAATAGGTGCAGTGGCTAAACAGCGCTTGCGTGAGGGACTTTAAGCAGCAACTCGCCTGGATGCGGCAGGATAGAGTCAGGTCAAGCGTCCGGTGCATGTTGGGTTCCGCCATGGTTTCTCAGTGTTTGGTCGGCTTGATTGTGTGTGTTGTTTTGTTGTTTGGAGGAAATGTCTTGGTATTCTTCTTCTTAGCTTGAAGTTGATTTTCTTCTAACTCTTCTCCTCTTGTTGTTCGTCTTCCTCGTGTCTGCTATCATTCTGTAAAGACTCTATATATGTATGTAGGTATGAGTGAGTAACAGTTGCCGGTTACAGTGATACTTCATATTCGCTGGTGTTGTACTGTATGGCTTCGGTATTTCTTAATATACAAACGGCACCGTTAGGGGATTGAGGTATTTAAAAACCAGCCTACATTACTTATATATAGAAATAAATAATGTGGCTTGGACAATAATGACGACTACTCTCTCCTACCTTCCCCAAACAAGGGCTTTTCGAAAGTATACATTGGACACAAATGACTTAGTACATACATTGGTGGTTTAACAAAAGCCCTCATTAGAGATAGGTGAAGGAGCACACAGTGAACATACAGATTAATGTTTGCACGCGTAGATCATGTAAGGTGAGGTGTTGAACACCAGACACGTAGTGTAGTAACTCCCTCACAGATGGCGTTATGAGGGGCCTGATGATGTAGCAGTTACCTCACAGATGGTGTTATGAGGAACTTCACATGATGATGCTGTAGCAAAACATTCACTACGTGGTGTCGTAGCATCTTGGGGACACCACGTGGTCGACATGACTCACTCATTCAAGTGGGTGAGGTGTGGTCCCAGGCCTCTCTATCGTGGAGTCTCAGGGGAAGTATAACCGGGTACCTGGGACCTCACTGTGTGAAGCTGGTTAGCTAGCTTGGGTAAGACTCAACTGCCGAGTTGTTTTTCACTGAGTTAAGCACTGTTCACCACTATTCATCACTGGTTCCATTCCTTTGCCAAATGAGATAGTACCTTATGGCAAGAACTTGTTGATAGTCCGGTGGGGAGGAGGGTTCAGGGGAGTGAGTTGGTATGGACCAACATATAAATAATAATAATAATAATAATAATAATTAACGGTTTATTGAAAGAGCTTGGCAGCCAGAAGGCTGAAAATATACAGTTACATATTTGGGGAATGGGTTACGAATTACAAATAATATACAAGTAACATGCGTGACACAAATAAGACATATAATAACTAGCTGGGGAAAAGCTCAAACTACAGTTCATTTCAACATAGTGACAGTGCAAGGAGTAGTGTTTACTGGGAGTGAGTACACTGATTTATTACAAGTTATCGATAATTTTTACAATGGTTGGGACTGGGCTGTTCTTATAGCGATCAGTTCGTGCACGTATGGGCTGGATGCGGTTGTGGTGTCGAAGAGCAATTCTCGGACTAGGGATCTCAGGTGGTAGTAGGAGCCGGTGTCGGGGATGGTGTAGAAGCTTCTTACCAAATTTGCAGATGAGGTCGTGGTGATGGTCAGTGAGAGTCTAAAGGGTCGGTCAGTGTGTTGAGCGCTTCTTGATATGTGGAGTAGGAAGGGTAGAGAATAATCTTGCATGGCCTCTTTTGCACTTTTTCTAGGTGTTTACGTTGTGTGGCATTTAGGGAGGAAGACCAGGTGAGCTTGGGAAGTATGAATGTTGTGTAAACACTGAGGAGCTGGTGTGCAGGAACACCGAGGGACTTGAGTCGGAGTAGGAGGTGGAGACGGAAACTGGAGGATTTGATAACTTCACTGACGTGTGGTTTCTAATTTAGTTTGTTGTCTATGGTGACGCCGAGGAGCTTCGTGGAATCTAAAACCTGGAGTGTGTTCGGACCTAGAGTAATGGAAGGAGGTGGGACAATGTCGGAGGAGAGGTTGATGTGCATAACCATGGTTGTTGGTGGCCCAGTTTTGGAGACTGTTCAATAAATCATGAAGGGCGGTATAGTTTGGAGCAGAATTGTTGACGCTGATCCCAATGGTGGAGTCGTCGACATATTTCCAGCGAGCAGGGGTTTCTCTTAGGGCATCATTGATGAGCATAAGGAAGCAGAGTGGTCCCATCTTGGTGCCTTGGGGGACGCCACAGGTGAGTGACTGAAAGGTGGAGACAGCCAGCCCCTCGGAAGCGTACAGCTTGGCGTCGGTCACTGAGGAAGTCTGTAAGCCATGGTATAATAAGACTTCTCCGAAGCCCGAGGTCAATAGCTTAGTTGATGATTATATTGTGGTCGACTAGGTCGAACGCTTTAGTGAAATCAATGAAGGCGACAGCTACAGACGTTTTTCGTTTCTCGAGATGGCGGTATATGTAATCGAGAAAGCTGACAAGACAGTCAGTCAGTCAGTGGTGGAGGAAGTTTTCATGTTGCCAAATTGCTGAGGGTCTACTACGACTCCTGCAATATCAGCAAAAGCCCAGCCAGTCGAACACAAAACTTTCACAGATTAGGCTGGGTATTGGGGTGATTGCAATAGGTCGTAGCTGATTTAAGGATTGTGGGTTGGTTGACTTGGGCACTGGTGATACATAAGAGGTCTTCCAGTCAGCTGGGCATCTGGCTTGACTGAGAGAAGCATTGATGATGGAGCATAGGGGTTTAGCAAGCTCCGGGGAGAACTCCTTGAAGCGTTTCATTGGTAAGTCAATGGGGGTGGTAGAGCGTTTTAATTTTAGTTTGTCCAGGCGTTTTGCTATTTCAAATACTTCTACTAAGTCAGTGGGAAGGGGGGGGGGCTGGTAGGTAAGCAGGGAGAGTGGTTGTGTCAAGCCGGGGGAGCGTCTGGCATATAGTAGCGAAGTGTGTGTGTGTGTGTGTGTGTGTGTGTGTGTGTGTGTATACTACTGTACTTTTTAGATCCTCCTACGCAACCTAACCTATTATAGTTAAGTATAGTAGGCTATACACTATTTTGTTTGTATGTGTTATAAAATGAAATTGCATGTTATTATTATTAATATTATTATTATTAATATTATTATTATTATTAGTAGTAGTAGTAGTATTATTATTATTATTATTGTTATTATTATTACATGCTAATATAATACTAAGTTGCCCGCCAGATTTCCTCAGAGATGGGAGGAGCACATTGGCGGCGGTGTTGTTTATACTCCGCCCGATTACTGATTCCTATTCACCGAGCCAGAGCTGGCGGGCGGCGTGTTATGTGCCACGTTTTGTTTCCCATTGGGCGTACCGCTCAGCTGGGGAGTAGGAGATTTCATAAAAAGAAAGTTTGAGTGGAGAGCACACCTTTTCCTTCACATACAGTTATCTTAGACCATCTACTAGTATAATAGTTTGCACAAAAATACTCTACACTCTTTCTAGGTTATTGTTATGTTTTTTTTTTTTTTTTTGATTTCTCATCAGATTGTGCATTCAACTAATATACACTATTAGTGTGTTTATTATTATGTTTTATAGTATTATTTCGTATAATATTGGGTAACACAATTAGAGTCACTAGTATAGTATATTTTCGGGGTTTATAGCAGTTTGTGGTCTAATAGTATCATGCTTTATGAGTGGTGTTCTATGTAGTGATGGATGATTAGGCAATAAAATATGCTTTGGGTGTTTATAGCAGTTTGTGGTCTACTAGTATCATGCTTTATGGGTGGTGTTCTATGTAGTGATGATTAGGCCATAAAATATGCTTTTGGTTTATTGCTAACAAAATATACTTTGCTCTACCGCTGGAGTGCAAAACATGGTGAAACTTACATACACCGTTAATAAAGTATTGGTGGAAGAAGAAGAAGAAGTAAGAGGAAGAATTGTGGAGGGAATGAACAGTGAGACAATGTAAAGCCTCCGGGATGGCGGCAGCGTTTCTGTTATTAATATATAATAAGACAATAGGAAAATATGTTGTTGTCTCTACCTGTATTATTACCTTTGCGATAGCATGGTTCAATTTTTGGAGGACAGAGGAAGGAGCAGGAGGTTAGGAAGGGAGAGATAGTGTCTGTGATCCTCGGGTCACCACTCCTCGGATTGTGTCAGTTCAAGTTTAGAAGCTCCAACAACTTTCCCTGAATACAAATTGGCAACGTTTCGATTTACAACAGGTACCTACTTACTGCTACAGTAGGTAGGTGAACAGGGACCAAGGGGGCTAGGAAGAGTGTCCAAACAACTTGCCTGTGTGATGTAGTCGTGGCCAGAATTAGGTTAGGATACAGACACATCTGGCTAGTTAGTAACGCTGTACCCATAAAGGAACACTCAGCATGTAAACTTGGTGATACACCTTTAAAGCACTACTATATTATTGAATGGGACACTGTCAAAGACTTCAGGCCACCTCACTTATTGTATCTTGAACTATGTCATTACTTCATTGAGGACATTACATTCTTGCTCTTTATCCCAAATTGGCTAGCCCACACTGGTAAATGTGTACTGTACTGTCAATGAATCTGATGTATTTCTTTGTGTATGAACCTGACTGAAAATAAGGTCGCCTCCCTTGCTGCTGCTGCTAAAGCTGCTGCTGCTGCTTCTTGCGCCCTTCTAAGTCCCGTTTAAGTCCCCCACCCCAGGCCCCCGCAGTACCCCTTCACATCTACACCATTCAAAATCAATTTCACTCAATTTGCTACAGAGTGTTATCCTGCAAAACGTTGATGTCGTATATTTCTCTCTTTAAGTGATATCCTGTGGCTCCGAAAGGAGCCTGTTTGGTTAGGTTGTCTTGTGTGAACGAACCTTGGGTTCTTATTTCTTCTCTGTCTTCTTGGGGAGGAGCACAGCTTGGATGTTAGGAAGGACACCCCCTTGGGCAATGGTGACTCCAGACAGGAGCTTGTTCAGCTCCTCGTCATTGCGAATGGCAAGCTGAAGATGACGCGGGATAATGCGGGTCTTCTTGTTGTCGCGGGCGGCGTTACCGGCCAGCTCGAGCACTTCTGCTGCCAGGTACTCCATGACGGCTGCAAGGTACACAGGGGCACCTGCACCAACACGCTCAGCATAGTTGCCTTTACGCAAGAGACGGTGGATCCTACCCACGGGGAACTGGAGTCCGGCCCTGCTAGAACGGGACTTTGACTTGCCCTTCACCTTGCCTCCCTTGCCGCGTCCTGACATGTTGCTGCTGCTGCTTTTCGTGATAGGAGTTAAATTTCCGCCCGCCACCTTGGTCTTTTATACCAAGCTCAGGATCAGGCCAGGTGGCCGTCTCGCGGACCCAACCAATGTAAGAGAGCCGTAGCTGCAGCCAGTCTGATCCTGAGCGGCCCGCTCGGTATATAAGGAAAAGTTAGTCGGGCCAGTTTTCAATTCTCTCGCTCCGCGCCACGAGTAACTGTGCCGCCATGCCTCCCAAAACTTCCGGAAAGGCTGCCAAGAAGGCTGGAAAGGCCCAGAAGGCCATTGCCAAGGGTGACAAGAAGAAGAAGCGCAGGAGGAAGGAAAGCTACAGCATCTACATCTACAAGGTACTGAAGCAAGTGCACCCCGACACAGGAGTCTCCTCCAAAGCTATGTCCATCATGAACTCTTTCGTGAACGACATCTTCGAGCGCATCGCTGCCGAGGCTTCCCGCCTGGCGCACTACAACAAACGCTCCACCATTACAAGTCGGGAAATCCAGACAGCTGTCCGACTCTTGCTGCCCGGTGAACTGGCCAAGCATGCCGTGTCTGAGGGCACCAAGGCTGTCACCAAGTACACCTCTTCCAAGTAAGAGGTTACTTGTGCACAACAAACACGCCATCCCACTACTACAACTTAATCGGCTCCATCGGAGCCACAGTTACATGTTAAAGAGACAGTTACCGACAGTGATATATTGAGAGGGAAATAAAAAAAAAAAAAAATTATAATAATCTGCATTCTCTATTGGCGTAGAAACCGGACTAAATCGAAACATAATAAATAAATAAATAAATTCTGCGTGGAGTACTTTTACACCCACTGCAAAGTGACATACATGGAGTGTGTTTGGGCTTCATTTCATGTTTGCAGC
This sequence comes from Homarus americanus, assembly GCF_018991925.1. Lineage (NCBI taxonomy): Eukaryota > Metazoa > Arthropoda > Malacostraca > Decapoda > Nephropidae > Homarus > Homarus americanus. Next base: position 19,826 of record NW_024738191.1, read on the forward strand.
ACGCCTATTTCATGTAAACAATTTATTTTATTTTATTGTATTTTATTGTATTTTCTTTTATTTTATTTATTTATTTACTTACTTATTCTTTATATATTTATTTGTTACTAGCTCTTGTTTGTTGCACCCACCCACCTCCCGAATTGATGACCTACTATACATTCGTGCCTGCACGAATGTTACCAACTTACCGTTAGGCGATTTGGGTAACCGAAATTAACGCTCTCCTACCACCAACCATTTCGATTGTCATGAAAATTATCTTCAGAACAGTTCTTTGGCCCTGAGAAGGGCCGAGTTATAGATGTCTGGTAGGTTTTGTTGTGCTTTTTCTTTTTCCCCAAGGAAGAGGACTTAAGCACGCTCTCCGCGGATGCGCCGGGCCAGCTGGATGTCCTTGGGCATGATGGTAACGCGCTTGGCGTGAATGGCACACAGGTTGGTGTCCTCGAAAAGACCCACCAGGTAAGCCTCAGAGGCTTCCTGCAGAGCCATGACGGCAGACGACTGGAAGCGCAGGTCAGTCTTGAAATCCTGGGCGATCTCACGCACCAGGCGCTGGAAGGGCAGCTTCCTGATGAGTAGCTCTGTGCTCTTCTGGTAACGACGGATCTCACGAAGGGCGACGGTTCCGGGCCTGTAACGATGGGGCTTCTTGACACCACCGGTGGCTGGGGCGGACTTGCGAGCTGCCTTGGTGGCAAGCTGCTTCCGTGGAGCCTTGCCTCCAGTGGACTTGCGGGCAGTCTGTTTAGTACGGGCCATCTCGACGACGAAATAGTAAATACGGGCGGCCTGGCAGGCGGGCGGGCTTATATACAGACATTCTCCACCTCAGTGGCCACCTCATTGGCCACGAGTGCCGCATGCGTCATCCGCAAGCTACGCCCCACCTCCAAGAGGGAGGGACGGCCTTGGATGAACGATACTACCGCTGCGTCCACAGCACGCCACCTACTCCCACCAAACCGTGGGCGAAGCCACACCAGGACCACCTGTAGTAGCAACCACAACAACATGACTGGACGAGGCAAAGGAGGCAAGGGACTTGGAAAGGGTGGCGCCAAGCGTCATCGTAAGGTGCTTCGTGACAACATCCAGGGTATCACCAAGCCCGCCATTCGTCGTCTAGCTCGGCGTGGAGGTGTTAAACGTATATCCGGCCTCATCTACGAGGAGACCCGCGGCGTCCTCAAGGTGTTTCTGGAGAACGTCATCCGTGACGCCGTCACCTACACCGAGCACGCAAAAAGGAAGACCGTCACCGCCATGGATGTGGTGTATGCCCTGAAACGGCAGGGCCGCACCCTTTATGGTTTTGGTGGTTAATCAACCTGATGGACGGGCGCACACCACCACCACCACCACGACAAACAAATATACGGACCTAATTTTAGGTCCACATTTAAATCGCTAAAGAGTTGGTTAGACACTGAGTAAATCGTTGAAAATATATCCAATAACATGATCCTCTCTAATTCTGGACTTGTGGTATGAGTATAGGTTGTGTGTGAACGTGTTGGAACCACTTCCTAATAATTGTCAGTCAGTCAGTCAGTCAGTCAACATTCACCTAACCTCCAGGTACCTCACCTAACTTCCTGTAGCGTCACCGAACCTCACGAAATGTAACCCAATGTAGTTTATAATCTATCCTAACATGACATAACATAACCACGCACTATATTACTTCGGTAAGAGTAATGAGTTTTAATACGCAAAGTTGCAGTTATCATTCATGCATACATACATACATACATACATACATAACATGCTAGTGGCAGGGGGGATTGAAGTGAATTTTAGGAGGATAGAATAGGTGCAGTGGCTAAACAGCGCTTGCGTGAGGGACTTTAAGCAGCAACTCGCCTGGATGCGGCAGGATAGAGTCAGGTCAAGCGTCCGGTGCATGTTGGGTTCCGCCATGGTTTCTCAGTGTTTGGTCGGCTTGATTGTGTGTGTTGTTTTCTTGTTTGGAGGAAATGTCTTGGTATTCTTCTTCTTAGCTTGAAGTTGATTTTCTTCTAACTCTTCTCCTCTTGTTGTTCGTCTTCCTCGTGTCTGCTATCATTCTGTAAAGACTCTCTATATGTATGTAGGTATGAGTGAGTAACAGTTGCCGGTTACAGTGATACTTCATATTCGCTGGTGTTGTACTGTATGGCTTCGGTATTTCTTAATATACAAACGGCACTGTTAGGGGATTGAGGTATTTAAAAACCAGCCTGCATTACTTATATATAGAAATAAATAATGTGGCTTGGACAATAATGACGACTACTCTCTCCTACCTTCCCCAAACAAGGGCTTTTCGAAAGTATACATTGGACACAAATGACTTAGTACATCATAAATTGGTGGTTTAACAAAAGCCCTCATTAGAGAAAGGTGAAGGAGCACACAGTGAACATACAGATTAATGTTTGCACGCGTAGATCATGTAAGGTGAGATGTTGAACACCAGACACGTAGTGTAGTAACTCCCTCACAGATGGCGTTATGAGGGGCCTGATGATGTAGCAGTTACCTCACAGATGGTGTTATGAGGAACTTCACATGATGATGCTGTAGCAAAACATTCACTACGTGGTGTCGTAGCATCTTGGGGACACCACGTGGTCGACATGACTCACTCATTCAAGTGGGTGAGGTGTGGTCCCAGGCCTCTCTATCGTGGAGTCTCAGGGGAAGTATAACTGGGTACCTGGGACCTCACTGTGTGAAGCTGGTTAGCTAGCTTGGGTAAGACTCAACTGCCGAGTTGTTTTTCACTGAGTTAAGCACTGTTCACCACTATTCATCACTGGTTCCATTCCTTTGCCAAATGAGATAGTACCTTATGGCAAGAACTTGTTGATAGTCCGGTGGGGAGGAGGGTTCAGGGGAGTGAGTTGGTATGGGCCAACATATAAATAATAATAATAATAATAATTTACGGTTTATTGAAAGAGCTTGGCAGCCAGAAGGCTGAAAATATACAGTTACATATTTGGGGAATGGGTTACGAATTACAAATAATATACAAGTAACATGCGTGACACAAATAAGACATATAATAACTGGCTGGGGAAAAGCTCAAACTACAGTTCATTTCAACATAGTGACAGTGCAAGGAGTAGTGTTTACTGGGAGTGAGTACACTGATTTATTACAAGTTATCTATAATTTTTACAATGGTTGGGACTGGGCTGTTCTTATAGCGATCAGTTCGTGCACGTATGGGCTGGATGCGGTTGTGGTGTCGAAGAGCAATTCTCGGACTTGGGATCTCAGGTGGTAGTAGGAGCCGGTGTAGAAGTTTCTTACCTAATTTGCAGATGAGGTCGTGGTGATGGTCAGTGAGAGTCTAAAGGGTCAGTGTGTTGAGCGCTTCTTGATATGTGGAGTAGGAAGGGTAGAGAATAATCTTGCATGGCCTCTTTTGCACTTTTTCTAGGTGTTTACGTTGTGTGGCATTTAGGGAGGAAGACCAGGTGAGCTTGGGAAGTATGAATGTTGTGTAAACACTGAGGAGCTGGTGTGCAGGAACACCGAGGGACTTGAGTCGGAGTAGGAGGTGGAGACGGAAACTGGAGGATTTGATAACTTCACTGACGTGTGGTTTCTAATTTAGTTTGTTGTCTATGGTGACGCCGAGGAGCTTCGTGGAATCTAAAACCTGGAGTGTGTTCGGACCTAGAGTAATGGAAGGAGGTGGGACAATGTCGGAGGAGAGGTTGATGTGCATAACCATGGTTGTTGGTGGCCCAGTTTTGGAGACTGTTCAATAAATCATGAAGGGCGGTATAGTTTGGAGCAGAATTGTTGACGCTGATCCCAATGGTGGAGTCGTCGACATATTTCCAGCGAGCAGGGGTTTCTTT